>NC_091015.1:42313273-42403273 GCF_041296385.1 Aphelocoma coerulescens | reverse complement strand
TTCATCATTACCTGCAGTCATGAAATAAATCTTTGATACTTACAACTATAATATCCATGCTCTACGTTTTATTGCAGATATAGGTAGACAGTCATTATTTCTGACACTTTCTCAGCATTACAAGGAGTACTCTAGGGGAACAACTAGTGTACAGTCTTACAGAAATAGATTGATATAACCACATGGAAACCAGTTACTTGCAGTCAATATAATATTCCCTTAATGATGTTAAACAGTCGTGCAGATTCCAAGTTTAATGTAAAAATCCTCTCTTTGAACAACCATAGTTATCTACAAATTAAGTTGCCAGAAGCTATATTTATTTTTTTGTTATATACTGAGAAATATATTACTTGGAACAGTATAAAATCTTTTTTTATTTTTAATTATTACAGTTTATTATTATTTAGGAGACATTAAAACAAACCATGGTCAATAAGGATCACTTTCCAGCCCTTGCAGAAGATGGGAGCACACTGTGAAGCAGAGTATTAAAGGATGCTTGGTGTGGTGGTCGTGTGGTTGGTCCTGTCATCACATAAATTCAGTGGACATTAACACAGCAAATAATTTCCCATATGGAAAAAGAGCTAAATCTGGTTTAAGAGCAATAAAGAGAAAGTAACTTATTTTGTTGGCCTGCACTCTTTACGAGTGTTAAGTGATAGGATGGTATTACTGCCTCACTAGTGAGGCACACAGGTCTTAAGTGCTCAGATGGATGTGCTTCTGTACTTAGGTTCCCCAAATCCTGCACTGCTCCCTCCAGTAGCACCAAGCAGCAGCTCAGTACTTGCTTAGAGGGGACAGCCTCACAAACCCAGGGTGGCATTAGAAGTATCTGTGCTTCTCTTGCTTACTGGGATCAATCCTTGACCCACAGTAGAGAGCATGGGATTGGTGTGGTGGTTGCTGAAGTTGCTGTCACTAAACTGGGGACACCTGAGTGACTCACTCACTGGTGGCACAGGCACTCCAGTGCTTTGATGAGCCAGACTGTCTGGCACCTCGGAGAGCAAGCCTGAATTTTTGATTTGCCCCTTGCAGGTGAAGTTTCAAAGGCAAATAGGCATTTCTGGAAAAATCAGTCACTGACTCAGAACAAGCCTTTTCCTTTTTTTTTTTTTCTTTTCCTTTCTTTTGGTGGAGAGATTAATTTTACAAAACATTTGCTCTGGCTCCTGCTGAACATTCCAAAATTCTCTCTATTGCTCCAGAAGTGGCACTAATGCAAACACCTGTTGCAGTAGGAGGTTTGTGGGACACTCCCCCACCTCAATTCATGACCTTTGAGGATGAACTGTTAAGGACTAGTGCTTTGGGAGAGGAGGAGGAAGAAATATGAAAATGGGTTTTCTTACGCTGTCCTTGGGCTTAAGCAATGTTGCTGATAAGCCAACTGTTATTTTTTTAATGCTGGATGGCTGGAGACCAAGGAATCACGATGACCTCAGTGATCTGGTGTGATTTGTGGCTGCAAGGTCTGTGGGATGGTGGCAGCCTGCCAGCCCCCTGTACATCATTTGCAGTTTGCTGTTTCTGACTAGTGTTTGTTATTGTAAAAGAGTGACACTGCCTATAACTCCTCTCTAAGTCTCACCTCATGGGTGTGGGAAGAGCAGCAGGTACGTGCTTGTGCACACAAAGGTGTCCCCACAGGCACGTGCCCATCTCCGGCACCTGCAAAGGGCTCCTCACCACCCTGGCTCGCCTCGGCATGATTGACGATAATTAGGTTTGGGCTGCCTTCTGATGCAGAAATGCACCCCACCACAGCATGGCCAGCTCTGCCTCTGCAGTGGTGCCTCTGAAAGGCTATTGATTCCTCACTTCTGCATTCTTAAAAGGTCATGGCAATAATTCCGCCTGAACTGTGCTAAGTGAAAATAGTTTGCAGAGGTAATATGGTTCCTGCTCACTTCCAGAGTAAACAAAAGCCAGTGTTTTTTATTATTGGTTTTAGTATATTTTAATTACATCTATTTGCCTTGCTCTCACACCATATCAATGAACTCTTTGTGAAGTTGTAGGGCAAGTGACCTTCAACATGATATGACTCTTGGTTCTGTGCAGAGGTATTTTATTTTTCTATTATGTAAGATGGGCTGGAAGTGCTTATCATAATATGGTACTCACATTAAAAATTAAAAGCATAAGATTAAAAATTACCTTTTTCTCCTAGTCCTGTCATATATCTGTCCATTGTAATAAGACAAACATATCTACAGCTCTGTGGCTATGGTATTAAATGCGGTTACTTTTGGTAAAATATCACTGTAGTTGCACAAACAGCCTTCCCTGGCTTGACTGGGAACAGATTGTACCCAACAATTCATTTGACTAACAGGCTATATGATGCAATGAGTTAACTTATTAGAATACATAGCTACTGCAGCCCAAGTGCCCTAGAAAGATGACAGAAAGCTATGGATGCTATGGCATAAATTATTTCAATAGCTGTGCTCCAATTAGTGGCTTTGTGTTCTGTCTGGTTTATGGGACTTAAAACCAGGACTAAACTCAAGAAGGAGAAAAAGAAGGTAAGATTTTGGGCACAGAGCTTTCCTATCTTCTTAAAGTGTTTTTTATTCCTATACTTCCTTTGTTTTAAGTTATTTTACTTTGTCAACAGAGATACTAGATTTTCTAACAGCATAGCTTTATGTCTCCACATGGATCCACTGAAGAATAGAGCTGAACATTCCCACCCTACAGCATGGGTTTTGCCAGGGTGATGCCCTGTGTATGAGAGTACATGGCAAAAGATTTTCCCCCAAATCGTCTTTAGCATTAATGGTAAGTCACATGTACAGAGATGGAAACTTAAATGTGCTACATTCCCATGCCTCTATTCAGTCCCACTACAGTTGCCACAATTCACTCCACAACTGATTGTTAATTTACTTTAATAAACATGTCTGGACCTGATGAATAGTGAGAAAGTATGTGATAGACTGTCTAACCTTCTTCATATAGATGAAGAAATACTACAGAGCTGAAATCCACTCGTGCTCCCTGAACACAGTGATGTATTCGGTTTTTCTATTCATAGTGTTGTAAATTTGTCAGCCTAATGGGACACTTGGTAAGATGTTTTCCTTTTAAAGTGCTTAATGGAAGTAGGTATTACACTGATCCAAAATCTAGTCTAACATTTCGTATCATGGAATCTGGAATTGTGTAGTTACCTGCATAGAAGTTAAGTGGTCTTTCATTCTTCCCTTTATTTTAGACTGAATTTTGCCAGCCTGATGCTCAGCCTACTGTTTATGTATGGAATAGAATCAGCATGCAGTTTGGCCACCAAATTCCAAGGTCATATTGTATTTTCATACAGTGTAAACACAAGTGGACGTGGTAAGTAGGCAGAACACACAGCCAAACTTTTATCTTCTTTCTCTTTCCCTGAAGTGGAAGGGCTGTGGCAATGGGGATGAAATAGCTGCACTAGGATAGACACAGTGGCTCTCAGGCCAGTAACATGTTTTTTGACAAGTGAGACACTGACAGAATGAGATCCATGCAGATATCCGGTGATTCTTCCCTAAAATATTCCTTGGCAGCCACTAATTTTCAGGTCAAGTGCTTCTTAAGCAGAAGTGATGGCTCTATATTTAGTACCACTGATGGATTTTTCTTCCCTGGAAGGATAAAGTGAACTCAGTTACTCAGTATGATGGGTGGAAAACTTTGGAAACAGTTCACAGTGTGAACATTCATGATTAATCTTATGAGCTCCTCAGCGTTGGAGGTTTGAGTTGAACAACGCTGATGCTAGGATTGGTTAGGCCACAGCCATACACCAGTCAGAAAATTTGGGTTTAAGGGCCAAGAGCCAGATGGGTACCAAAATGCCCAGTCAATGAAAACCCTTCTTTGAGAGAAATGTGGAAATGGAGAGATGCCTTTTTCAGACTTTGAAATATGCCTTTTCTGAACTGAATTGTGATGTGACAAACATCTTCCTTGCATATAAACCTGGTTATGACACCAGGTCAGCATTTTTGCTACTGCTCAAATAAGGGTTAGCCCTGAATTCTCCAGCCTGGCAGTACTGTTTAGGAAGAGGACCCTTTTCCCTAGAATTGTTTAAAGCAGTGAAACTGAAATACTCTGGGAAATGCTAAGTAAGGGGACAATGGCACAAAATGAAGACTTGTAAAATCAGTAAACTTGAGGGCCTTGCAAGGCACCTATAAAACACCATCCACAGAACAAACTCCTTGAGAGTACAGAGAGTCACAAGAACCCCCCTGACTCATGAAGAGCTTTTGGAATGCTTTCTGTTACCCCACATGATTGTGTCCCACCTACAAGCCCAGGATGGGCAGTGTAGAGCTCAGACAATGCACCCACAGCCCCGAACACGTATTGATCTGTGTTGCTGCAGCTCAGTGCTTATAGCCCAGGCTTTTCCCTGCCCCTTTGTGCTACATCCAGGTGCTAGGTTTCCTCTGAGACTAATTGCATTTATTTCAACAAAAGCTATCAATCTGTGACATTGTTTTCAATGGGGAGAAAAAGTCAACATCGGAAATCTTTCCTGTACTGTATATTACCTTTGAGATTCATCACAGCTTGGATTTCTCTGAGGGTTGACAGTGAGATGACAGAATAAGCTGTCTTTTTTCTGGTTTGTTTGTTTGTTTACTGTGTATGAAAAGGCTCTATAAATAATAATCACCATTGCAGGCCAGTACAGTAATTAAAGACACTTAACCTGCTTGCTATAACCATCTTTTGAAGTGGTGTTTTCTTCCCTGGTTAATAGAGAGGCACTGGTGCTGCTGGAAGAATGAAGTCAGAAGTTTGGAGCATGTTGGTTGTGTACTTAGTCAACTTCTGCTGCAGGGAAGTGTCAAGGTCAGAACATGATTGAAGAACCTTCTTCCTCTCTTGAAGTCGCTGTTCCTGTATGATATTGTTTTCCACTGTAGAAGGTTCTCTTAAAAATGAGGTTGAGATCCCTAAAGAAATTGCTTCAATCAGCAACAGTGCTTAATGACTGTTAATGGGAAGTGAAGATAGGATAGTAAGTGTTACTTTGATTAATAAGAGAACTGCAGAGAATTTAAATTGTGCCACTGATGGATTATTTTCTTCAAGCTTGATAAGCGCTTCTCATTTGTTCTTAAATTTGGTCAATACTGTTAAAGACAGCAAAATGAAGTATAATTAATTCTATTACTGCTGCTCAGACCCAGAGTTACTGGGAAACAGATTGTGGTGCAGACAACAATGTTAGGTAACATTTCTGACAGGTTTATCATATGAGGACCTGTCAGCCTCAAAAGTAAAGAACATTTTCTCCTCCATGGTTAGAAACTGCCCAGCACCAGCTGCCTTTCTTAGCGTGTGTCAGTCTGTTTGACTCAGCCACAGAAATATTTGCAGGAAAGAAAGCAGATGAGTCTGAAGTACGTGGACAAAGCAAACAGCTCCCGTTTGTCCCTCACCTGTTCCTTGGGATATTATTGCTGAATGTTGGGTGTGTCACTACAGGTACTGAGTTTGCAGGAGTAGCACTTACAAAAGTAGCTGGCATTTTTTAAGTCCAGTATTGCAGTATTAGGCCCTGTGAAACTTTAAGATATTAAAAGACTCTGGAGGGAAGGGTGAGATGAGATTTTTCCACTCCAAGATAATACAAGATTTTATTTACAGACGCTGTGTCTTGTGAAATTAACCCCTCTATACACTATTAGGATCCAGTGACTGAGACATTATCCCAATACTATTTCCCCAAAGATACTTTTTGTTCCATAATCATGTGTGTTTCTTACTAGTCTTGAAGTCCAGCATGTGTATACACTATGGATTCATATGGCTTGTTAAAAAAATAATGACACTAAAGCAGCACCTAAACACTACAGCTAGGCCCTAGTTATGTTAGAGATTGGCAAACATTATAGTCTTCCCTCAGAAAAGCTCTCACACATGTCCTGAAGGGAGGCTTTCCTTCCCTTGGAGCAGCGAGTCACTCAGATCTGCAGAGGTCTCTCTCTAGTCACGTGTGTTTGTGCATCTCTTAGCACAGTGGGATGTGATCCTACTGAGGTTGGAAAATGTTGGTCCAACATAGCTCTTTAATGAGAAGGTGGCATGGAATTTGTGCTGGTAATCATTTAAGTTATCATTATCCAGGATTCCTATTTGCATGATACAAAAAGCAGGAAAAATATACTGAGAAAGGCAGTTTATTCAGAGACCTTTGTATCACTTCTGAAATCAGATTTTAGCAAAAGGTGATCAGCAGCTCATCCATTCTGCCGTCTCAGAAGAAATCCGGGCTATGTGCAAAGGAATAGGGAAAATGTTCCACGCTTTCATTAGCAGTAGCTGCAATTACCGCTTAATTTAACAGACTCTGCCTACTTCAAAGTCCATGCTTCTCCAATCCTGACTGCAGAAAGTCATTGTGTGAGTTATTTCAAATTAATTTGAAACCAGAGTGTGTTGGCTAATAGTATAGTTATAAAATCAGTGAAGGTCTAATTCTGTTATTAAAAATGTAAAGCTTATGTATTATGAATAAAGAGTTCATTCTCTTCCAAGGATATTCCATAAACATAATTTCTAAAAGCATTGCAAACACAGAAAACGTATTTCAGGCATGAATTTGGGGGCAATGGTCTGTACTCTGGAGTGAAAAAATACATTAAAAGCCTAGGGTGGAAGGTCATGTTTAAAACTTAGAAGCAGAGAACAAAAACCAGTGACAATTCCTTTGCCTCTGAAAGCCCCTGTTTATAGCTCTGCTGACATTTTGTGCAGCAAAGGGAGCAACTGGAACATCTTTCATTCACTTGACTTGTTTGCAAATGCTTGAGGGTGGCTTATAGGGAATGTGGTGGCCTGACTGAATCATTCCTTCATTGATACTTTTTTTGCAGATAACCAGGCTAAACATTGGCCCTAATTACCAGGTACCCTTTCTTTCTACAGGAAAGAATGTCAAGGGTGTCATAATCCTGGTGAGTAAAGTGATGGCACCCAGCATATAAAAAATAGCTGTGTCGGAGTACTGACGGTCTTTGTTCCTAAGGCAGCTGCAGAGTGGTGTGTGTGTGTGTATCCTCTACACACAATGCATTACACAGGTTTTAAGGAGAACACAATTAGCTCCAACCAGAAGCCTTGTGCATCATCCCTCTTTTTACAGAGGACCATTTGTCTAGATGGGCCAGCAAGTTTTTGAAAGATAACAGCTGGCATCCTATATTGCCTCTAATGCACCAAAGAAACTTTGAATTTTATGTATAATCTGTTGAACTAACCAGTGATTTGAGGCCAAATAAACCTTTCTCCTTTCCAATTTTTTCTGTTATTCCATTTTAGTATCTGTCATCTTGATACAAACACCCTCACATGTCTGTAAGTGTGTGTACTTGTTTGTTGCCACTGTTTTGTTATATAGCACAATGGAAATGGTGCTGGATAACTTGTTAGCGAAGTTGATTCATGGTGGAAGAAAGGTATGTCCTATATTCCCTTTTACAGCAACTGTCCTCCAGAATTAAGGGAGGATATTTGAAGGATTGTGGTGCTGTAAATGTACTTTTCTAAAGGTACTTTAATAGTGTCTGGTTTGTCATATGCTAAGCTAAGTCTTTGATAATGAAAGAGAGCCTCACATGTAGAGAGAGCCCTGATTAAGAGAGGAGTACTGTTTGTTACAGTTATGCGAGCACTTGGCTGTCATATAAGTTTATTAAATCATGTAAAATTTCAATTTGCACCATAGTATTCTATAAAATATGGAGCACACAAAGCTAATAAGAATGCCATTTTCTTTCGTACATGAATTGTATTGTTGGTTGTGTTAAAGCTGCCATTTTCAGAAGCAAGATTATTTATGCTAGAATAGTAATTTCCTGTCTCACAGTTAAATTTTGTGGAAGTTAATTACAGATGGAAATAAAATGAATGTGGTATAAAAGCTAGTAAAATGCCAATATAGTGTTATATATTGTTGGGATGGAGAGGATATATGGATGTCTTTATATAGTACAGATGTATGTACTCATATTTGAATCTCTGTTCATTGTGAACATAATTTTTGGGAAACAGAGTGACACTGTCCTGATCCAGTATGTCTGGGTTTTGTTCTGTTGCAGGGAGGTGAAGTTACTTGTTTTTAGGCCTTGTTTTCCATCATCCTTCAAATTTGCATAATGGATGATAATAGATCCCATAATGCTTGCAAAGCCAAGATGCAAAGTCAGTCAAAGTTCATTTTTCCTATTGGTATCAAATCTTAGTATTTGTACTTTTCTAAGTGTTCTCAGTTAAATGATGTTGATGGTATCCCAGTTTATTTTCTGTTGTTTCACCCTACCTGTTCTTTAGGAGATCATAACTTATTTCTTCTTAGCATATCAGAAAACACTCAGGACACGCCTGAAGCTTGTGCTACTGTAACTGTATTACAAATTGCTCAGTGGGCTATGTTTTTTTGGTTGAGTTGTACTTCTAGACTTTGCATCCTGAGGAAAAAAAATCTTTATTTCTTCTTTTCCAGGTGACCAATATGAGTTTCAGCTTTTCCTGTCTGCTCCTGCCTGGCTTCTATTGTCATATTTTACCATCATATGCAAGACTTGGCAGGAATATCCCATTAGTACAGTGAGCGAGGTGAGTGGTACTGTCCTGCAAGCGCATAGTCAAGAACTAGGAAAGGAGTAAAGCATCCTCTTTTGAGTAAAAATGAGTTTAAATAAACTTAGAGGGTGACAGTTCATGAAAAGCATGTTTGGAAATGCCATTTTGAGGTTGGGGAAAGCTGGACTGGACTTGGATGGAGGAAGGGATTGTCAGCAGTCTTGGAGATCATGATTTTCTTCACTTCAATTGCTTTCAGTGGAGTTCTGGCATCTGTTGGGTTGGAGCTCTGGCACCAGATGAGATGATGAGATGACAGAGAAGAAAAGCCACAAAGAAAATATGGTCAAAATTTTAAGCGCAGTTGGGTGGCTTTGCTGTCACACTGTGTATGAATTCAGCAGGTGGGAGGAACTGCAGAGCAGCAGAAGTTTCTCTCCCCCTCCTGCTGTCTCATGTGTACAGCCTTCTCCTGCTGGTCCTTTCTTTTGCCTTGTTCTGGTAGCACCATCACTTACTTGTAGGGAAACTGGGACTTTGTGTCAGTGCTCCTCAAGATTTTACAGCCCCCTAAGTCCTGCAGACATCCAGAGTACAAATTATCATTGTGAGCAGCAGGAAGCAAACTGAAGAGGGAACAGAAATCCCTGCCATTTGGATGTTGCATAGTCACTCTTGGCTGGAGAGATCATTTTCTTGCTGTTTTATTGCCAGTCCTGCCCTTAGCTGTGTGTCATCTTCACAGCCACACTGTAAGACACTCAAACCTTGTAATGCTTTTAAACTAATGAAGGTGCCGTGGAATAGCTCGGGATACATCACACAGTTTCCAAAGGGCTTTAGCCTGTCTTTTATGGCTTGTGCTTCATAAAGAATATCTCTTTTTGTGTAGCCTGACCACCATTTTGGAGCAGATTTGAGAATGTTATCACAATTGGCTTGCTAGGTGAAAGGCTTTTCTATTTAGCTTTTAATAGAGCAAAAGTGACTCTAAATTTGTTAATATTCTTTAGGTTATATAGGACAAATTACAGATAAGTGAATAAGTAATGAAATTTGTAATGAGAATTTCTCAAGTATGAAATGTTGGCGCAAATTAATTGCGGGATTTTACAGCTATTATAGTTTATATCATAAATGCAAAAATGACTAGGGCTTTTTAATTACAACAGGAACACACTAAATTTTTATGGAGTGCCATTTCGTTAAAGAGGTACTTTAAGCATTAAGAGCAAATGCCATCCGTAACAGTGAGCCCAGATATCTGTGCCACATCAAATAAATATGTTATTGCTATGAAATTGTTCCTCAGATACTGTAAATGACACAAAGACTAATGAGAAGTCTCTTTGCACACCTTCAGTTTACTGTGCCTTTTTCTGCTGGTCATTCTTTTTCTTAATTACTGTGTGTTTGCAAAGGGTCAGAGCAAATCCCTTGGAAAAATATACAGAGTTTTTAAAGTTACCCTTCAAAGCAGCACTGTGAATAGCAAAATGCTGGTATGTCTCAGTAGAAGTTAATATTATTGTGGAGGGGAGGAGGGAGGATGGCTGGATGCTAATTCTTATTAAATATTTGATGTGCAGAGAAATCTAATACAGTGGAAACTCAAAGAAATCTCATTACTTGGTGGAACACATTGCATACTAAGATAGAGATGACTCAGACTTGAAAACTAGCAGGCAGATTTAGTAACGAAGCACATCTGAAGCAATGTCCTGCTGTTCTTTTCCATTTAAATAAGAAATCTCCATATCGTCTGCTACCTTGCTTATCTAGACCATTCTCAGAGCCAAGAATACATTTTTAAAATGTCATTGCATGCTATTTCCTCCCTGGTGATGCTTTAAGCTTTCCCCCTCCTCTTCTCGCACTGCTGCTCTCACAGCTGGCTGGCTGGACAGCAGTAGGTGCCACAGATACTCCTCTGCTTGCACGTAGCTCCAAGGGTCCCCCTGAGCCTCTCCTTCCCCAGCCAATAAATATGTTCCACTCTGAGGCTGATGGTTTTGCTTAAGCACTTGAGACTGCAAACTCACATCCTTTTTCAGTGCCTCTTCAAACACACACCGTGTCACAGACTGCTTCCCCAGTTAAGGTCTCTAATCCATCACTCACAATTCCTTGAGGGGATTAATTAATTTTAAAAATGGTTGTGTTTCTAGGTATGCTAAACGTCCTCCCTCAAGGACAAATGCTCATCTCTTCATTTGCACATCTCTCTTGATTTGTCTTATTGGAGTGGCCAGTATTATGCCTTGTATTATATGATCCCAAACCCGTGCTTGGGAGGAATTGTAAATGAACTGATCATCAGAGAGCTCGCTCATAATTAGCTGGTATCCTTTTCCTGAAGGTGAGGCTCACTGGAGTGGACGTGGCATGCAAATATGCTGCTGTCGCATTCGGGGGTCGGTAGGAAAGTTTGAGAAAACTTGCTCTGACAGGGCACTGAGCTGGCACTTAGGAGTGCTGGATTTCACCTTAAACTCTGGCACTGGTTGGACTAATATGCCCTTTTTGACCTCACAGCTCATTTCATTTTCTGCAGGTTTTTAACGTGACTTGCTTTGTCAACCACATCCCAAAACTATGGTAGAAACACTGACATAATGATTGGCTGTCAGTATGCTTCTGTCCCTGAGACATGTTCAGAAGGAAGTTCTCTCCCATGTCTGGATGACCACACTGCTCCCTCAGTGCTTGCTGGTTGCAGGCTGGCAGCTCCTATCGGCAGTTGGAAAACATTTCCTTGCCGGATAAAGGCTTTGACCTGAGTTTTTACTCATCCCTCTGTCTTCTAGACTGAGAAATGTATCACCAAGAAAGTATAAACAAGTCTCACTTCTGCATTTTCATGCTTCAGCACTCCCAGTGGGATGGGAAGCTGACCTAAATTTATACAAGTTTAACTTGGTGAAAATAAGGGCAAGAAAATCTACCCTGGGAAAGTGAGGTGAACATCTATGTCCTAATCTTCACAGAATTACAGGGATCTCTGTATGGTCACTTGTGACAGAGAGGAGTATTCCAATGCCTCTAGGACTGCTACCACATCCAATCACCCAGATGTTCATCAGTCTACTGGTGCTCTGGCCTGACCAGTTGCTCTGGGGCTGCACAGCCAGTATTTGTTCCAGCTGATCCTTGTCCTACTCCCCCATTTCTGTGAACTGTGCAGGAGTTACAGTCTCTGTAAACTCCCCTATCCTATTTCCACAATGTGGATTGGATAAATGCTGCTCATTCTTTTTTTCCTACCTTATCAATCTCATTCCTGCATTCTTCTTGCAAGGCCTGGTGATAAACTCCCAAACTTGCTAGTTTTGTGTTTGTGAAAAGAACTCAAGGTTATTTAATTCTCACCCCTAAAGTTATTTGTCTGGAAGGTTTTTTTCATCAATATGTCACTGTTTCCCTAACTGAATTTCCTGCAGCCATTCCTCACCTTCTCTCTTTCTTCCTTAATTGCAAAAAAAAAAAAAAAAAAGAAAAAAAAAAGAAAAAAGAAAGAAAAAAAAGAAAACAAAATCACATCAAGTATTGATTGTCTCCCAATAGGGTGTAAGGAAGGGCTGGTATGTAAAGAACAGCTGAAGGTGCTGGAGGAATGACCAGTGCCTCTGACTGAATGTGGTCTGGTCTGGGCTTGCTGTACAGTTGTACCTGCTTCAAGTAAGTCCTGTGAAACATTCCTCCTCTGCTCTTTTCTGCAGTGTGAGACGTGATACGACAATACCATAAGATCCTGCAACAATAGTGCTAGGATTACTCTACCTGGGTAAGATAAAGAAGCTAAGCAATAGAAGAACAACTAAACAAAAGTCACACCAAGATTACATTTGTGTATGCACTTACCATTGCTGAAAAAATGTACCTCATCAGCCAACTCCTGAAGGATCCTGCTCCTCTCCATATGGGTACAAGAAAAAAATACATGTTCTTGCAAATTACATTAAAATAGGAAGAAGAGATGTTTGCTGAAATGCTCTCATTGTAAATGAAGGGCTTTATGCTTACACAAAAACCACTCTTGAAAAAAGTAATTTTGTTAATGAGATATTCCCATATCTCATGGGGAGCTTTTCATTGCTTAGGCACTGTTTCAGATGCAGCACAGAGCTACAATACAATGCAATAGCAACTATCTCAAAGGAGTTAATGGCTGAGCTAGCTCTCCAGTAGCAGAGTCTGTGCAGCACACCCACCACGTCAGGTGACAGGGATGCACAGTGTCAAAATGACCAGTGGTGCTGCATGAGCAGCTCGAGTCACGTGAAGTGAGACCTCAATGCTCACCCACAGAAATTAGGTGCTGTTACTGAAAGCCCAGAGTGTTGTGCACATATCCCTGCTTTCATATCTGAAGTAGCTCTGAGGCTTGCTGCTAATGAGGAAGCTGGCATGTCCCAGAGGGCTCTAATTGCCAGTAGATTTTCCTCAGGAGTTGTGGGATTAACCAGCTAGTTATAACAGACTAGATGGCCTACTATGTACCAGAGCCATCAGAGCTACAGTGGATGGCTCTGCTGACTTGCAGATCACTGTGTTGTGATGAATGTGAGAAATTTTAAGAACAGCAATCCTAATCTCGAACTCACTTGGTTTGCTTGCTTTGGCTATCTTTGCTAACACAAAGCCTTGAAACTTTAACCAGAGGTGTTTGATCAGACTGATCTCTTTCCCTGGGCTGGTCACATCAGAGAAGTTAAGGACTAAGTAGGTTTGGCCATTCAGCAGTTGAGCTCTAGGACAGGCTTGCAGTATATTGAGAAGACAAACATTTGTTCTACTGCTGCCTTGCTGAGCTGCTCTGTGGAGAACCCTCTCAACACAGCTGCTGGTGTCTTTCATAGGTACCAATTAAATTTTTATATGATGTTTTATAACCATAAATATACTCTACAGACTTGCACACAATTCCTCTGCTACTTTAACTGCTTTTCAAAGCCCTTTTCAGCAGGCTTATCTTTGTTTTGCTTGTGCTGATTAAAAGGCAAGATATATTTTTAATAGGGTAAGTAGTACCAGAGAGCACACTTCACATAAAAGAAAGAGAAATGCAGTCAAACCTTTGTTATCCAAGTTGAGTCAAAGACATTGAATTAATTCAGCTAACCGAGGTTCCAAATAATTAATGGGATTTTCAGGCTACTGACTACATCAGGGTTTGACTCTGAGTTTGTTTTGGGCAATGAGATTTTTTAATGATCAAACCTCTGATTTCAGGTAAGAAAACAGCATGTGAGAAGATCCTCTGCAAAAATATTAGAAGGCTAAAAATTGGAATTTGAAATTAAGGACTTCTCGAGAAGTGTTTCTGAGACTCAATGGGCCAGAAATAGCCTGGAAGGAGTCAAAAAAGAGCAGTGCCATCCGTCTGGACAGACCTCATCCTGAATCTACCAGCATGACTGAATAGTTCCACAGAGATGCTGGTTTCTTGTAAAGACTGTTCCACTTTTTTCTCTCCCCCCCCCCTTTTTTTTTTTTCCTGTGCAGCTTATTCCTCTCCCTGGACTGTTTTTTTCCCCACAAATAACCCTTAATTGTTTGTTTTCCCTGCAAACAGTGAAGAGAGCCATATTGCACTATAAAAGTAATGTCATGTGGATTCCCATCTCATCAACTCTCCATGACTTCTGAGTCATGCCTGGGTAGTTTTCAAGTGCGACTACAGAATTAGAAGACATTTCACAGAAGTCCTGATGACTTACTGGAAAGAGGGTCCATTTTTCCACATAATATAGGCACTCTACGATTTGGGGGTTTTGAGGTGATCCTCATTCATTGCTAGAGATTGGAGGAGATCTGGAGCTGATCATGAATACCAAGGAGGACAAAGACCTGATGCATTGTTTTAGGAAGGGTATAGGATCACCATTTACCAGTCCATCAGTGGAGGGTGGTCACAACAAATTACCAAGAGACCGCAGTGGCTTGGAAAAGCAAAGATGTTTGTGACAGTAGGAGCAGCTGATGTGTAGAGATGAGCTATATCAGGGTAAGGAAATCATTGATTCCAAAATGATAAAGTGGTCTTTAATTGTCCACATCCCAATGCCTAGGGGAGTACTGCCAGGGAAACTAGAACAGACGGAAATGCTGCTGACATGATAATAATGTGCTGCATGTGAAACCACTGCAGAAATAGTTAAGTGATGCCTTTGCCAAGGCCACAGAGCGAAATGTTACTACACCATGGGGTGGATTAAAATATGCATTTTCTCCTAATTGAGCACAGCGGACTCAGCTGGAGGTCCTGTCAGGAGAAGAGGAATAATTTGTCACAGCAAGAAATGTATAACTTGACAGAGCATCTATTAGACAGTACAGTAAAAAATAAAGTAGGACTTGTGCAGCTTTTCTTTATGCTCCAAACTCTTTGGTATAGGCACCCACATGACGTAAGTGCATTTCAGACTCGTTGGCACCGGACCAACCTGGTTGTACCAGGCTCGCTACCCTCATGGCTATCATACCATGATGACAAGAAGGTTAAAATCTTTCTGGTTAGATCAGGTGATGCTCAGAAGCCCAAACTTTAGCTCTGGTCACTGTATCGCAGCACTTCACAGAATCCCACGCCAAATCTAAGGGTCATCTCCTAGGACTGTATGCCACATAAGCAACCTGTCACATCCATCCACGAGGCTGTGTGGCAGCTAAAACCAAGTAACTTCTATTCAGGCACATGCTCTTTATCTCCCTGAAAGGAAGAGCTCTGACTGACAGGGTAATTCATCATTTACCTGATGGACGAAGAAGTCGCCTGAAGGAGCAGAGCCACACACATTATTTTCACACTGGTGGAAGCGTATGCCCTGTGTGACATCCAGTGTTTTTAAAAGTTTCTGTAACTCCAAAAAATAAATTCTGGGTTCTCTAGGGAGATGTTATTGGGACTATTTGTCACAAGCTATAGCATGTTGTAGTGACACAATGGGTAGCCATTTCCAGCGCTTGTGTAGCAGTGGTAGGAGGAACAAATGGACTGGGAAAACCCCAGCGACACTGAGAGATAGCAGTGGGGAGAACAAAGGACTCGTAAAGGATTGCAAAGGATCGCCATGCCTTGCATGAATAGTGTCTGCCCACATAATTTGCTTTTCAGTGGGATCACAGGGCTACTCTCAGCTCTAGGATACTGCCCGAGTAATTCCTGCCCACCATATTAAGTGGGCCTGGTGCTCTTTAGTGCCTTCCCCAACCCCAGCCCCTCAGAGAGTTTAGCATGGAAAATTGACTGAGGCTTTACAGGTCATTTCAGATCCTTCCCAGACAGACCAGGTATGCCATGGTGACAGAAGCTGTTCTTAGAAGGCATTTGCCCTGGCTGCAGCCAGGCATATGATGTTGATTCTTGCACTTGGCCATGGATTCCATATTGCCAGGAGGAAGCCTGAATGCACCCTGCCTTCCACAGTGATAGAAGTAGTGGCTGTTACACATTGTTGTGCTTGGTGTAAAAAGTAGTTGAGCCCCAAAACTGTGCCTTTAAAAAATTCTGTACTTATTACAGTCGCGTTCAGAAATCTGAGTCAAAGCTCAATGCCTCCTTCCTTTAGTCACTGTACAAACACAGTATAAACACCATCCCTGCCCCAAAACACTACAGGGGCTAATGATCACTCTCAGTGTGTGTGATTCCTCCTGTTGGCACTCACAGCACAGTACTGGGATTGTGTTGTGGGAAATTTGTGCTGTCTCTTCCAATTTGCATGATATTTGTTCTGCAAAGGCCAGCTTCAAGTTCTTACTTTTCCTAAGCATCGTTGAATTGTTGGGGTTGGAAGGGACATTAAAGATCTTCTTGCTTCAACCTCCCTGCCGTGGGAAGGGATACCTCCCATTAAGACTATGTTGCTTAAAGTCCCATCCAACCTGGCCTTGAACACTTCCAGGAATGAGACATCCACAGATTCTCTGGGCAACCTATTCCAGTGCCTTACCACCCCCACAGTAAAGAATTTCTTTCTAATATCTAATCTAAACCTACCCTCTTTCAGCTTAAAGCCATTACCCTTTGTCCTATCACTACATACCTTTACTGGGATAATCAGTATATATATTTCCTCACCTTTCTTTACTCGTGTTTTGCTCCTCACCCATTTCTGCCAAGTCTACTCTCTCTAAGGCCATCTAATAGCCACTATGGAATATGTATAAAAGCTTATGCAGTTCCTGTGTCAAAATTAGTTTGATATGGTCAGATGGTTTATGGTGCTGTTGACACAGCTGGATAAGTAAATGCCCAGACTGGAGATGTGGAACTAAGCACTTCCTCACATGCAGTGCCATACAAAGTAAAACAGATGTGCTTAACTCATTTGCAGCGACATGGGACAGGGTAGGCTTATAGGTTGCACAGATCTTTCCAGCATAAGGAAGCTTCAGTCTGTCTTGGAAGTGGATATGTTGCTTTTTGCTGGTCAGATCTTGGTAAAAATTGAATTACACTGGGATAGCTGGAATAGAGGGCCAGTGAAAAACTACCCCAATGGCAATATTTGTGTTTGTTTGTCCATGCATTCATTCATTTTGATGCATACTTACTGTGTGTTTCTTTGGCAGGATCTCCCACAGAGAGTCTTACCCATCTGTAGTTCTGTCTTGCACTTCTTGATGTTAAATAAGTTTTTCTTTGCTGATCAGCTCTTTCTTTTGGTGTCTTTTCTCATCCCTTTTTGTGAGGGAGTATTTGTCCTACTCCACAATTATTTCCCCCCCTTGCTGTGTGTAGTGAGGGTGGGGTGGGGGTGCAAATTCATTAGAATTTTTTGTACCCTTGAGGTCAAATCCTTGCTACATTCAGATTCTAGAGGTGTTAGATTTTGCTTTCTGTCTGGATGGGTATTTTATGTTCAAAATCATAGATCATAGGTCTAGGCCTGTTTTTGTCCTTCTCCTTACTTAAGATTGAATCAACTCATGGTCATTTAGACCAAACTTTTATGCTACAAGTAGCTAGCTTGAAGTGTTTTGGTACTTATCAGAACTGCATCTAATGTGACGTTGCTCTAGAGCCTGGGACTACTTGCTGTAGAAATGTGTCCCTTTCATGCAAGGATAGTTTGTCCTTTATTTGGAAGCATTTCTCACTGCATGGTGAATCTGAAATGCTTCTAATGATGTGTTTCCTTAGTTTCTGGGAGTAAGATGCTGATCTCCAGCCATAGTAAAATCCAGCCATCAAAGTGAGTGGCAGATGCTGTTTTAATTCCCATAGATTGTATTTTTCAGGCTTTCCAAAAGTGATTTTTTACTTACCCTGTTTCTGGGTTTTACTGAAGCAATCAATTCTTATTTCTTTTCAGTCTACTTCATCAGTTAATGAGCATTGCTACCTCAGTGCCTTTTACCTTTTCTTCTTTTTTAAATAATGCATATCTTTCAATGCCTGTGTTTGAGGCAAGATTACTATTCCAATGTGTTTCTATTGTTCTTGTAATATCCTTTTCTTTTGTTCTGCACCAGAGATTCTCCTTCTTATATGTATCTGGTCTTAATGCACAGCATTTCTCTTGATTTTTTCTGTTTTAATCCAGTCTTAAATAGCAAATTTCATTAAATGTATCACACAAACATTTATTCCTCTCTTCAGTATTATTCCCGTATTCTCTTGCTGCCTATTCCTCTCCCCTTCCATGTCCTATTACCCACTGCAATAATCTCATTTATCTGATTTTCCTTTTTTGTCTTGCATTAGAATCAGGCAGGGACACCAAGTATTCCAACCCTCTCCGCTTTGTTTCATGTTTAAAGCTTTCATCAGTCATGCAATTGCAATCCTAAGAGTTATACATGGGGAGTTCATTCCTGAGAGTAGTCCTCACCCTGTGAACCCCTTTTTGGGGGCTCACACATCCCAGAACCTTGTTCATAGCACTGGCCCGTGAGCTTATCCTACCTCTTGAGTCCTGCCACTGCTCTTTGCCTACTGAAGGACTCCTGTAACTTCATTTCTGCATTTTCACCTGGGAGCCACTGCTGATCACCTCTAATGTGACTAAGGCATTGCCATCTGGCCCACCATGAAGGAAAGCCAGTCAATTGTCTTTCTTTCTAATCAGGATCTTGTCCAGCCCTACTGAACACCCTCGTGCCTGCTGCCAGGACCCATTCTTTTGTCTAAATCTGATTTTGACCACAGTCTTCTAAATTGCTCTTGATACAAATCATGGGTCACGAAGACCTTTCTCTTCTTAATGTGAGCAAAAATGACTACAAAGTCCTCCAGCTTACTTCCCCCCCCCCCCCTGTACAGCATCCTGTGGATCATCTGTGTTCTTTATTTCATTGCTGCCTCTTTCTCCAGTCTGTTGGGGATGCTCTCATAATTTTTCTATTCATACTCCTCCCTTTTTCCAATGGAACAAACCTGTGTCCCTTTGCTTCTCTATTAACTGATAGTTTCCTCATTTTTTTCTTCCTTGGTTGCACCTTCCACATGCACAATCATCTAATGATCTGCCTTTTGAGTATCTTGCTCAGAACTTGTGTGGTGTCTGACACCTCTTGTTTTCATCACCTGTTTAAACACCCACTTGAGATCCACCCACATCTCAATATTGCAATACCTACCTGCCAGAGTTCTGAAAAATCGATTGGCAGTCTCTTTCTCCTAACACACACCAAAACTGCATCCCCTCTCCAGCAAGTAGGAGAGATTTACCCACAGACCTCCAGATATGAAGCCAAGGGCAAAAGTGAGCTACTCAGCTAGGAGTGCACTTCAGAGATGTGTTGGTGGGTGGGCTGGGGGGGAGTTTCGTACACTTTCCCTTTGCTGTGTTAATTGTTTCAGTGCTAGCAGGAACAAAAAGTAGTAAAAGTTTATTTTAGACACTAAATCAAACAAATGTGTTATATGCACAGTTCAGGAATTAAAAAATCTGGTAATACATCTTGAAAATGTTTTTAAAAATATTCCACTTAGTGCCATTTCAGGGTATGAATTATTTTATGGATTTGGGTTCCCTTCTGTTATTAAGCACATTTGCTTGAGTCTAAGAAGCCTGGTTTTGATTCCTCTGATCCTATTATCTGTTGCCAGCATCACTACAGTGCATAGTAGAGGAGTGAGGTCTCATGTTCCAAAACTTGAGGTTATTACTTTGGGTAGGAGTAGCAGTGAATCCTGTTCCCATTTGTGTATTTCTACAAAAGTGAAACTAAACACAGAAGAAGCACTGACAGAAGACATGCATGCGGGAGGACAGGTCTACAAAAAACAACCCCCAAAACCAAACCAAACATTACCACTTTAAGTGACAGTGTCAAAATATTGACAATGTGATAAATATTACATGCATCTTAAGAAGAATCAGCAGAATGTTGTACAGCTTTTTCCTTTCCCCTTCTTTTTTTTTTCTAGCATTTTTACTTTCCTCCCTCTTCTTCCCTCCCCCCTCTTACTCCCCACTTGCAACAGTAAGCAGTTTGGTTGTTTGAGACTTGTTTTCTCTTATCTTTCTAGTTGTGCATGTGTGTATTTTTAAATGGGTAGTTCTCACTTTATGCCACACTTGAATTGCATGAAGAAAAGAAATCGCCCTACTTAAAAGAGCACAAAAGGATTTTGCAAGGGAAGTAGTCGAAGAGGGATATGTCAAATTAAATAAAGACCATTGTTAAACGTTTGTTTCTCTGGCATAGTTTCAGTTCTGAGGAGAATCTAAATTTAGACTCTGGGCAGTAGGTATGGTTTCATGTGGCATATTGTATCGAGTCCTGCTTTTGAAAGATTTGCATTGAGGAACTGGCCTAAAGAGCTTTTAGAAAAATACTGCGTGCTTTTTTTCAATCTTCCAAGAGTATGTTTTCTGTTGTGTTTTGTCATGGCACCGACCTTTAATGGATGGGAAAGGATACATCAAATGACACCTCTAAGTCAAGCAGCTTTTCCTGGTGCAGTCTGGTAGTGATCCCAAGCCAGCTGAAGTTCATATGCATTGGAAAACTCTTTCTGCACAAGCAAGGACTAGGGTGGCCTGGTCTTGACATACCTGCAATGATCACATGGAAAATTCCCACCCTATGTCTCTTGGTGTCTGGGTCCAGTGGCGGTCCAAGACTGAGAACTCTGGAGGTTGCTGCCATTAAAGAGAGAAATTAATGGGAACTGTAATATTTTAGGCAAGCTGTCTACTTATGCAGAAACCAGCATCTCTTGCTCAAAAGGCAAATCAAAAAAACGAGAGGGCATCAAAGTGCTGGGCCCTGCACCTGGGTCACAGCTACCCGCTGCAGCTATGACTGGGGGCAGAGTGGCTGCAAAGGGGTCTGCTGGAAAGGGCCTGGGGCTGCTGGTTGACAGCAGCTGAACATGTGCCCAGGTGCCAAGAAGGCCAGTGACATCCTGTCTTGTATCAGAAATAGCATGGCCAGCAGGACTTTGGAGTCAAGGGCAGAGACAAAGTGCCTTGAATCCTTGTCTCCAGGCCACTGTGCCTCATTTTTGTGGGCTGTCTGGGCAATGAGGGGGCTGCATGGTCTGAAGGGACCCATGAAGCTGTGTAGGAGGATAGATTCTCTTTCTGAGCTGTTCTTAGAGACAATCTACATATCATTAAAACTCCTGTGCCATCTGAATGCATAGCAGTACTTTATCAACTAAAACTTCTTTATTTAATCAGTTGATTTAATTATGAGCTAGTTAATTGAAAAATTCATGGTACAAGTTCTGAAGGTCAAAATACTCAGAAGTTCAAAGAAGACTGGAGCATTTGTTTCACTCGAGCTGTGACATGCAGTGCTGAGTTACAGAAATCTGCTCTGATTCAAACTGGCAAACTGATCTTGGGACTAAACAACTGAATTACAAAACAAGAAGACAATTCACTTGCATTCATGAGGTGTGAATGTATCTACTGCCAGCTGTGGTTAGTCTGTGATTGATTTATCTGTGTGCTGTGGTTTCCAAAAGATCCAAGTAGTAACTACTCTTGCAGAAATGCCTTTAGCACTGTCCTGTCAACCCTTTTAGCCCTCTCAGGGACATGCCCGATCTGAGCAAAGTGCTGGATTGCTTGATTGGCAGACTGCTGTTCTTCCTGGATGGGAGACACATGCTGAGGGCAACAGGAAGTCAAGATTCCCACCTTTGGCACTGTATTTCATGTTGCAGGAAGGCTTTTTAAGAAGTTGCAGAGGCCAAGTGGAATATCTGGTTAATAATTTAGAAATAATCTGGATTTATGAACCACTAGATGTTGCAAACACTAGTTCCCTACCCCAACAAGCACAACAGAGACAGGGACCACTAAGAACTTGCTTGAGATCCCTATTTTAGACTGAAAGTCATGTATGTATCTGCTGGATATTTACATGCCTATATAATACTAGACAGGAAAAAAAGCTGTAGCCAAAAGTCAGTGAGTTTTCAGCAGCTAAGGACATCTGAAAACTCTGAAGCTTAGTACAGCTCCTCTGCATGCTACGGTTTGTCCAAAATGTACAATCAGAGCAGGTTGAGAACAGCATCCTTGTGTTCACACAACTTCAGGCTTTGTGTCTTCACCCCCTTGTTACCAAATTTTGTCATTCCTATCTAGCTCTCCAGAGCACCAGCTCTGAAAATGAGCCAAGGACAAAGCATATGAAAAACAATACAGACAAAAAGCTTTCATACATATATAGATAGGTAAATACTTACTTTTGAGGGATGCTGCCAGTAAGAAGAATGGAATGAATAAATAATAACTATATAGTCATTTAATACTGTTAAAGACTGTCTAGGAGACTGTCTTTCTGAGACTGCACTTCAGAGACTTTCCCTTTATCGTTGTTTACTGGAAGACTCATTTTTTTCTCTTGTTGACCTGCACTTACAGTACACAAATTCCCCAGACAGTGAGCAGGAATGAGCCACTGCTAGGCTCTCACTGCTGAGAGATATGCTGGGAAACCTGAGGGTCTGCAAGAGTGCTCCAAGGACCAGTTCTCTTAACTGCTGCTGTGCTATTAGGAGTGGGTAGCTATACCGTATATAGCTCAGAGAGGTTTTCCTCTCCCTGGGTTTCCAGTTAAAAGCTGTCATGATGCTTGCACAAATCCAGCAAGACTTGGTAGGAACAGTACTTCTTCCATGTAAAACTTGCACCAAGGTCCAAATATCACTTTTGGGGATACTTATGTCCTTGCGTAGCCCAAACTCTTTGCAGAACTCTCTTTGTGTTTCAAAGTCATCCCTTAGGAGTTGTAAACATGAATCAGGATGTTTTTAACATTCCTTTTGGGGATTTATGGACAATCCCCCCTCATTTTTTTCAGCAATGTGAATGCCCCGGGGCACAGCTGTGCCAAACAATGAGCACAGTCCTGTCAGTGGTGCCCCAGCACCTAACCTGCTACAACCCCAGGCAAAGCAGACACACCTTTAGATAAAGCATGCTCCTGAAATGTTGGCCCTGTGACACAGGAGATGCACATTCCAAGCATGGTTCCTAATGTGGGCATTGTGGGATCCCATGACAAATACATGAAGATTTCTGTTCTCCCTAATCCATGTAGAACCTCCCCTCAACATCAAAGCACGTTGTATTGGGCAGGCACTGTCTGCAGTTTTAATAGATTGTTCTTGCCCATCATCCAACACTAAAAATGGGAACCTCTGGTCTCTGCTGTCTCATTTCTGAGAATTGGCCTAATGAGGCAGCAGAAAGAAAAGAACAAAAGATCAGTAATGCAGTGAAATGATTTTCACATTTTGCTCAGATTTCCTGTCTCTCATGATAGGCTTTTATGAGAAGTGCAAAACATGTGAAAACTCAGAAGGCATTATTTGAAACAATAGTGAGTCTAGGTAATAAGGTACTGTATGCCCAAAAGCAAGGAATATAATTGTTTTTCAATCTCATGTTGTATTTATCACTCCTGGGATGAAAATGCAGCTAATACATATTTCAAGTTCAAAATATTAATGTGCAACCAAGCAAAGGTTATTTCTCACTCTCCATCTGTTTCTAGTGAGGTTACGTAGTTGTTTTTCAGCATAGTGTGGTTGCATTATCTTAATAAATGATTAGTTGTGAGATATTATTTCCCTTTAAAATATATGACAGCAAACCAAGTTTTTAATAAAGTGCTTTAAAAAGCAACAGACTGAAAAAAACCCTGGACAATAGTTCAAATTGGTAATGAACTGAATATGCCTCTAATTATATTGAATTTACAAGTAATAGGATGAAGCAACATTAGAAATTACTTCTGACTGAAATTCAGTGCCTTAAGGCTGAGAATGTTTCTCTCAAACTTCCAGAGACTGAGTAAAATTGCTATATCAGTATTTGTTTCAAGTATCTGTCACGTCAAATCTCAAAATGAAGGACGGTGGTCTAAACCTTCCTGAAAACAGATACTCCAATAAATATGTCACAAAAGCTAAGTGTTTTCTCAAGGCAAGATTTATTTTTGGACTTCAGGTTACCCAGTACATGCAACATTTGGTGTAAGTTGGTCTGGCTGTATATCGTAGCAGGCTCAGTGCACATTTAAACCCACATTTTTAAACTGGGATTCAGCTGTGTTGGTCTAGATGGAGCTCATCATAGGACTAAATCTCTGTGCCCCATGTCAGCAATTTAGGACTCAGTCTTAATCTTTGTATGAAGTAATTTTGTATCAAATGTATAAATAATTAATGTGCTGTGTATGGAAACACTATCAGATTAATTCCTTTAATAACAAAAATCCATAGATAAATAGAGGTTGGTCAGCAAAGTGACCTTTTGTCTTTTTTTTTTCAGTGACCTTGAATTAAATCCAGCATTGGACAGAATGACCATTAATCATTTTGATCAGATTGCTGAGAGAATTACCAAGTTAAGTCAGTTGAGTCATCTCAGTTTACTTTCTACAGGGAAGGGGCAGTGGGTTTGTATCACACAAACAACACAATAAGCCCCTGATTGGTTTCTGCAGGTCAAGGCTGATACATATTTGTGGAGCAGCATGGACCTTGTCTATCTACAGTGCTCTTGAACCTACTGCAGATAAATAAAGGATTTCTTCTCCCAGCATGGGTAGCCTCAGGTTTTGTGCCATAAATAGATTTTCAAATGTCTTACAGCTAAAAGTGTGGGGAAAGAGTCTGTTTGCAGGTCGAGCAGAGTAAACAAGACTGTCTTACTGTTTCCTCTGGAGTTTAAATATGTTTGTACACTGCAGAGAAGGAAAATACAGGTTTCATGCCTATCTCTACAGCTGCTGCTACTCAGCTGCTATTAGCACTGTGTGAATGAAAACACAACTGAGAGAAAATGTTAAAAGACATTTAAAAACTTGTCAGACCAACTATTAGGTTAAGTAACATTAACTATAATCTCAGCTTCATGGATCAGCTTTCCTGATGAGATCACAGCAAGTTAATTCCGGGGACAGGCAGAGCCAGAATCCGAGTCAGAAATGGAGAAGTCCATCATAACAAGGAACAGTAGAGAGTTCCTGACATAATGAAACTGTGTTCATCAGATATATTTCACTTTTTCCATGCTGAGGACAATATTTTGGCAGTGCTACAGAGAATGAAAAGGATTATATGCACAATTCATCAAAGTCAGTATCTTGATTCTTGAGTGGCATGAATGATAAAAAATTAAAAGTGTTTCCAGGATCTCTCTTTTTTGGACTACACCTTGTTGTAGTTCAAGCTAGAATGTACCACTCCCATGAAATCCATGATCTCTTGTCTGAGAAAACTGCTGAATCAAGTACATAAGTATCTTACCTTCCTACAGGCCTAAGAGATTTCTTTCCCATTTCAAAATGGAAGCTTTTAAGAGCACTTCTGCCTTATCTTCCGATGTTCATTAAAAGGACTTCATCTCATCATGTCTTGTAGAACAACTTTTTCTTGTCCCCTTTCTTTGCCATCCTGACTGTTGCCTCAGCAGCAGAGATAACTGACATCAAACACCCGCTACAAACATCACCCAACCATACAAAGAGTGCTGTGAGGAAAAAAGTTTTGAATTCTGGCTGATACCAGATTATTTAAAAGCCAACCCAAACAGCTGTGCACTACCTCTCTGTGACCACAGGGCAACCTGTAGTAGGGCTGTTTCCCACCTCTGCCAGACTGGGCACAAATGGAGACTCAAAATTCTGAAGCTATGTTCTGACAATGAAGGCACATCCTTCCCTTTTCTCAAGTCAGGGTGAAATGGAAGTGGCACACATGAATCAGACAAAAGACCTGTCAGAGGGGGAAGAATGGAGCAGAGTCACAAGATTGACAAAAGCAGGGAAAAGCTGGATAAGTCACCCTATAGCCCCACTTTGGGAAAGAAGATGTCCTCTTTGCTCATTGGGTAGCAATGGGTGAACATCAAAAGGTGCGGTGCTGGGGATGGGCACCAGGGCTTTGGGCTCCTGCTCTTACGAGGGTCACTGGACCAAGGACTTGAACTCCCTAAAAGAGTGTTCAGGGACCATGAGAGGTTTGCAGTCCGAGAAACTCCATGGATGTGGGCCCAGATTTGTTAGAGGTAAGTGATGGGACAGCACTGACCTAGTCTGTCCCCATCCTCTTCCTCATTATATGTAAACACAAAAGGTCCAGGCACTGGCAGGCTATTAATCACAAAACCAACTGCATCTGAACGGAGTGTGCAGGTTCACGTTGCTACGTCCACATAGCGCGGGCTCGTAGCGCCCGTTCCTCTGCGGGAGTGCCACGTGCCGTGCAGGGTGACGCTACGCGCGTCTCGTTGGAATTCAGCACGGTGATCCAAGCCAAAATAATGACCCAAGTAATCCAAGTAAAATTAGTTTTCTGGTAGCCATTTAATAACAATCACAAATGGCCCAAGGAAATCCCCACTTGTACCAAAGACAATTTAACAGACACAGATGTGTTCATCTACACAGAAACTTCAAAGGAGGATTTTTCACAAATATGTGCTGCTTGTTGGCTTCCTAGTGGCATTTGTTACTGCTTCCTGCCATGCTTGGTTTAGTCAGGGTCTTGTCTTCATGGGCTGAATGAAGGATCAGCCAGAGTGAAGGGCCGCCCCTTCTTTTACTTTTTGCTAAAATCATTAGCCTGGATCAATTTTATATTTCCATATTCCCTTAACACAGAAATATGTTCTTAAAAAGCATCAGCTGGTGAGCCACACTGCCTTTTATAGACAGGGCTATTGCACCATCATTTGCTATAAATTAGAAGACATTTCAAAAAGTGGATGCAAACCCAAACAATCATTTTGATGCACTTTTCTCTGAGAGTATTGTTTTAGCTAGATACATTATCTATATTTAAAATATATGAAATGGAGGTATACTTAATGTTCAAAGTGATATATTATAAAGATAGAAGAAGGTGAACTCTTGATATATTACAAGCCTTTCATACCATGAAATAACTATTGCCTATTATTTTACTCCTGACATTTTTATTTTTAGGGGAATTTCAGTTGATTTGTATTGCTGACACCACTGATATGTTGTTTCCAGTGACCTTACATCCAAAATCAGTAGGGTGTGACATTTGATGGCCCAGATAAAAAACATTAATAGTAGAAGAGAGGGCTTATTTTCCTGCTCATAAATTAAGTTTAAATAACACAGAATTTATTTTTAACTCTCCAGTACTTTTTACTGTCTACCCAATAAATGTATTCATTACTGGGAGCCTAACTCAGGTTTTCTTAGTGAAGCAGTTTACTAAGATCCATTTGTACAGCCTTGTCTTTCTTCTTGAGAGAGTGTTTGGTACAAAGCACTGCTTTCCACAAACAAAAGGAGATGGCTCCCAAGTAGCAAATAAAAAGGAATATAGTGGCAGCAGCAACATTTGGCATGATGAACAATAGCAAAGAGTCAGAGAAGTTTGCAGCATCTCTGTAGATAGAGGCTGATACAACTACTAAATTCACAGTATAAATATTAGTGTAACCTAACCTGTAGGCTTGTCACACCTCTTCACAGTCCTGCCTGCACAAATCTCTCTGCAAGTGTTCTCTTGATGAATTTTTTCATGAATGCCTGTGAACTACACACCATTCTGGTGTACATTTCTCCACTTTGAAAATATTCAAAGACCGTGATCTCCAGATGCAACTTGAAAAGGAGAGAGAGAAAGAGAGGGAGAGAGAGAGAGAGAGAGAGAGAGAGAAATTCACTGATCAGAACTGCTACCATGAGTCCTTGAGACACAGACACCTTTATGTAAAGAAGTATGGCTGATGTCTCAGTAAAAACCTTAAAAACCCTGGAAAAAACACCCTTCTTTCTCCTCTCAGATCTGCAACATTTATGAACATGATAAATTGTTATTGGATTGTTTTGAGAACTTTTATAACAGCAAGAAGAGAGTTATCACCATATATAGGCTCTTAAAGGACAAGATGGGTTTCTGCAGCACAGGGTTATACTTTGTGTTCTCTCCTGTCATTTTTTATTGCACAAGCCTGTTTAGGAGACCACTGCATCTCTTTCACTGTCTGTGGATGGTGATATAGCATCTGTTTGCATAGCTTAGTCCTGAAGGCACTGACAACAAAGAAGACTCATGGAACTTTTTTTCTCTTCAGAAAGGTCTTATTGGAATTTCTGATGCAATCTATTCACTGAAGCAAAACCAAGCTCTCTGGCTTGCTCCTTTCCAAGAGCATAAAAGGGGAGCAGGTTAGTTTGCCCGATTGCAGATGCTTCCTATTTCCTTTCTGTTGAATAAATGCCATCTGTAACTTCAGTGGGGGTGGAAAAGCACAAGTGATTTTGGATACGAGCATGTGAATGCTTCTTGCCCTGTGAAAAGTCTTATTACAGCCAGCTTTTATTTCATTTACCCTAAATAGACTCAGGTACAACCTCACAGACCTGGTCTGTATGTGGAATTTGCCTCCCCCATTTTCCAGGCATGATCCTTGTTGCAACAAGACAAGGCAGCATCACTGCTAAAAATGACAGCTAGAAATGAAGTGTTTAACTTTGTCTTTTGGTTTCTCAATTTTTAAGATGAACTCAGTTCATATTTTCTTCTACACTCAACAGGATTATTTCTGGAGAGTTTTATTTTGGATATTGGGGGGTTTTTGGAATGATTTAAGGTGATTCCTGTGTAGTCTCTTGATTCCAACATCAGAGTCTTAAAAGAAAAGACCTGAAATAGCATGAGTTGGCAGTGCTCAAGCTGTGTAACAGCTACTTGTATGTACAGAATTGTATGTCTTGAAACTTTTTATACAAGTTGAAACCTACTGATTTGTTGTAGTTGACTTGCTGAAGAGAACCAGGTCCTGTGAATTCATGTTGGGTTGGTACTTTTTGAAACATTTCCTATACAAAATAATCAGTGAAGAATAATAAACCCCCCACTGTTTTCTTTTACAGTTAATTCTCCTGGACTCACATGCTGCTGCTGAACGGGTACAGGAGTCACTTATCAAATGGCTATGTATGAGAAAAAGGAAGGAATTTCACATCATCCCATAACCCTCTCTTCCAGAGAACTGAGGAAGTGGAAATGGCCTTCAGCTGGTCCAAGGAGGGCATGGAGGCTTTTGTCTTCTCCACCCGGACACTCCTTGTCAACTTCTCCTTGGGCAGCTAATGGTAGAGTGGGAGGATCCCAAGGCACATCTGTGCCTCCTGTCAATGGTTCATCATCCTCAGTGGGTATGTCTACTCTCCTCGTGGCAGGGGGAAAATGCAAGGCCCCGACTGCAGCTGCCATGGGTGTACGGGTGCGTGAGGAGTGGGGCAAATTGCTAAAATAGCTTTTTGTCTTCCCCTCAGTCTAAGCTCAAGAGTCAAGGAATTTCATGGACACAAACCTGCCCTAAATCTGGGAATTGTTCTTTCTTTCTCCTTGACAGTCTCTTGCTGGGAGTGCATATGAGACTTTAGGGGACACTTGGATTGTTGTATACACATGGGAATTTCTGTGGAGCTAGTGGGAAAAGGATGCAACCAGCAGAACAGCACTTCAGTAAGGTGACAGACTGGCTACAGAGACCATTATGCTCCTAGTGAGATCTCCAGTCTGCCTCAAAAGATGGAAGGCCATTATGGGAAGAGAGATGCCCCAGCCCTGGGGCACTGCAGAACCCTCTTCCCTCCTGTTAGACACAGGGCAAAGCTGTCCTACTATACAGCTAGTCCAGCCTTGGGACATGACCTTGGCCTGAAGAAACCTGGGCTAGCCAAAGCTCCTAATGACAGCTGCTCCTCCTATTCTGGGATGCTTATGTCCCCTGCAAATGGAAATAGGGAGGTGAAGCAGAGGTCCTTTAAGAAAATGGCATTGCTGGCGATCCTTAAAAGATGTATCCCAGGTCCTGTCTTGCTTTGAACGAGTGGTCACAATGTATCACTCTCTCTTCAGCTGCTTTGGGGATCTTGGAAGGGTTTTCCTAACAGTTGTACATGTCAATTTTTCACAGTTCACATGAGTTCCTATGTCTGGAAGTCAATATGCCAACCACTAATATATAGCATGCTTTTACTGTGAATTCATGAAGTATCACTGCAATTAAATTTCCCTGTTAATGACATGATTTATTAATGAAACAAGGTTCATCCTGAAGCTCTTGAAAATGAAAATAGGGTTGAATTCTCCCTCACAGTATCGTAAAACACACATTAGATACAGATTTTGAATGACATTTTAAAATGCTGCCAAGCCAAGGAACCTAGTGGGGAGAGTCATGATTTGCCCTTTTCCAGACAACTCACAAAAGTAAATTAGAGAAAAGAGATCAACAGCAAGAATCCCTACCCCAAAGCGGGAAAAACCCTAAAGCCAATGCCAGATAAAGCCAGAAACCTCCTGATAAGGAAAATCACAGGAGTCTTCTATTGTTTTGCATCCTCTCAGTTAGAAGCAATATAGTGCTGAGATGTAAAAGCTTTTGTGTGGAGGTTGAAAGTTTCTTGGAGAAGGCTGAAGAATAGCACTTCAGTATATGCCACAGAAGCAGTGCCTGAGGCATGCAGTGTAAAAAAGCATTAGTATGGGGCTGAGATGATGGTCTGCTGGCCTTTTCCATTCATTTGCAGCAGGTGACCTCCAAAAAAGACCTTGGATTAAATAATAACTAAGCCGATCCAAACAAAGTAAGTGCTACCTCAGTCATACCTGTAAAGTTCACTTTATGTTAATGGACTCCATATGGTTGCAGAAGTTCTCTACCTACTTGCTATATAAGCTGTTGTTTTCATTTGTTGGGTTTTGTTTTTATTTTTTTTTTCTTTAATAAAATGCTCTAAATATTTGCTGTTGGAGGAGAACAACGCTATGGGAGGCTCTGAAGTGATATTCATAAGAGCTGCGAGCACTGACTAATTGATTAACCAAGAGTTCTTGAAGAGAATGATTTGATTAGGGTAATTTATAGAGATTGTATCTTTTGTCATCATTTGTCTTTGAAAACATAGAAGAAAACTGCTTCCAAGTGCGTGTAGCCGCTGGCATGAGAGATGGTGTGCACTACATCATCAGTTACAGCAGACTGCTCAATTTTGTACCTTTCCAGCCAGTCAAATATCCAATAACAACACACACACATGCACACACACGCACACACACACACGCACACTCCAGCTCTTTGCAGTCCCAACTTTTCCAACATGTGCTTAGAAAAATATTTGGGGTTGTTCACTGCTCTGCTCTCTGTAGCATAAACATTTATTTAAATGGGGCTGTCTTTTCAGTAATGAAGAATGAAGGAAAAACAATGGTCTGATTTTGACAAATTAACTTGTGATTTGGAGAGTCAGTGAAGCAGGGAAGAGACATTCCTAACTATACTAATTAAATGAGCTTGCAACATTTATTTTAATGCAATGGAACCAGCCATATGAAGATGAACATTTTAATTTATTTTGTGGTGACATTATGAAAAATTTCTCTGCTGCAGATTATCTACAAAAACAAATCTCATCAGCACCTAGGTTTGTGCATGAAATTTACATCTCTCACATAAGTTTGACCTTCCCCAGTGAAAACAAATGGAATGTGCTAAGTTAAAAAGTTTCTGCAAAGGTTGTCTTCCCATTGATGCGGTGGTTTATGTTCAAATTACCTCTGTGAAAAACACATCCATTTTTCATGGTGCAGTGTAGATGAAAAATTCTGAATCCTTTCTAAGGGGAATGCAAATATAGCTCATTAGTTCAAAAACATTTTTCATGAACGACTGCTGAGTATTTTCAGGCAGATGAGAATGTGCAGTTTCAGCCAAGAATGAGCACCACATGTCCTACTAATTGTTTTTTAAACTTGTTCTTTCCCTCTATGGAATTCAGGAAGTCTAGAAACTGTGAAGATTCCTGGAGAAAAGAAATTATAGGTATCCTCACTTACAGCATATACTGGGTCTTTTCAATATACTGTGCAGTATGAGGAAAAAAAATAGGAGCATTAGCTTTCAGATGGGTAATATTGTTATATTCAGGCACATGACATTTCTCTCCTTGGAGTTTTTTCAGGTTTCAGTAATGAGTAGGAATATTATTTATGGAGTGCCATCAACAGAGAGAGTGTTGTCCTAAGGTTCATATCAGTGATGATGTTATGGAGCTGCTGTCAGTAGGAGCTGCAGGAGTTCATTGAGTTTTGGGGTTTTAACTAGGTTGAGTAGCAGTAAGATATTTTCACTGTTTTAAATTACTCTAAAGAAGGTGCTTATGCCAGGATTTTCCTCTCTTCTGCAGGCCTTCCAAAGGTTTGCTATGAGATGGCCTTAAAAAGCAGATTTGAGCCACAAATCAGGCTGCCAGTCTTGCTTTCCCGAGCCTGAAAGCCAGAACAACTGAAAACAAGGGCAAAAAAATGATGCTATTTAGAAATTATTTGATATCAGGGCCTGGTCACCTGTTGAATATCTCATGTCTCTGAGTGGTGATCCTCCATGTGCCATAAGCACCCATCAGCTCCTCCTCACCCCTGCAGTGGAGGGTGACTCTCCATGGGCCATTCAGGAGACAGACCCGTTTCAAGAGCTCAGACAGTTCTTTACCTGGGTCACCTGGGCTCAGGAGGTGAACTGCCCCTGTCAGGTCTGACACAGGTTTTGGGTTGACTTAAGTCAGCAGCACAGCTCTGGTCAAGTTAAAATAATCAGGGCATTCTTTGGATGAGATTCTCTTCCCATGGATAAATCTGCAGCCCTCTCTCAGCCACAGACAGTGCACACACCTCCTCTGTTTCCCAAAATTCATGCTGCTTAAGACTCTAGACATCCATATTTTATCTTGGCCCATTTTTTTGTTCCCTTAGGAGTGTGAGATCATCTTTTCAGACCAGTTACAAAGAAAAACAAGCCAATTGTCATGAACTAGGTTTTCCTACAGCTGATCTCTTCCCTTCTCTGCTTCTTGCCTGACACCCATGGACTCTTCTGCCCAGGGTCTCTTCCCCACCAAGGAACCTGCAGGCCCTGGCATACTGTGAATCATTTTGCCCACACGTGTGCTGCAGCCACCTCTGGACTGAGCATTGCAGATCTTCCACCCATGCACAGAAAAGCTCGAAATGTGATGAGTGCAGTCTTTCACCCAGCTGAAACTGTGGAGGGTTGTTAGGTAAGGAAGGGGTTATTTCTGAAAACTGAATTGGAGTTTAACAGTCATGTTAACAAAGTATGTGAGCCTTAATGACAGTCAAGTATGGAATCTCAAGCCAGTCAGTAGTAAAAATCCTGTTGCTCAAGACCATAACCCTGTTTTTTCACCTTAAAAGCAGTCCTGTGCTCCCTAAGTGTTTGCTAAACTCTTGCTCATTACTCTTTGTTCAAGATGGAAAACTACCAGGTACTAAGTAACAACACTCTCCTGTACACTTGTTGATGCCCTGATGACAGCTGTCACGCAACCACTTTTTTCTTGACTCAGTGTATCAGTCGCTGCTTTGCTATTGAGGTCTGACTTTTTTGGTTACTGATCTTAGAAAGGGTTCTCATCTAATAATTTCAAGTGTCAAAGCTTCTTCACCAGAACAAAAATATCCTCCCAGAAAGGTCATCTCCAAGAGGAGACTGGAGGACTGCAGACTGTCAGGACTGCCATAGCACTGTAGCACTCAGCAACTCTGCCTCTAAGAATCATTGGGAAATAATTATACCCAGAGATAGCGAAGCAACCACGCTGTGCATTGACCCCAAGAAATGAGTCAACTGAAGAAACACACCTTCAAGATACTTAAGGGCACACAGAAAATGCTGGTGTATCATCTGACAGGACAGAGAATAGTAGCTTCTTCCTATGTGATGGAATTTTTTGATTGAGGATATTTCACTGGTCTTGAAATATGGAAGTATTTTATTATCACTGAGACTTACTCATCTCTCCTAAAAGAGTCAACAGCCAAGCTCCTGCTCACAAAACTGAAGTTTCCAACCATGCTTACATTCAGCTGAAGCCATCAATGCACTGAAAAAGTCTCATGGTACCAAATTTGTCCACAGAGGTCCTTTTATGAAACTACGACTCCACAGCAATGGATCTGTTCCATGTTTTCCAGTATGCCATTTACAAGAAATAAAAGCTGCTGTCATTCTTCTCATGAGATCCCTGATGAAAGAAAAAGATGATGCATTTATACAAAACCTAGCACATAGACCTTCAAAAAGAAACTTTTGTCAATTTGCTTTTGACTCCAAAGTAATGTACAAAAAGTCATTGCTCTTTCTGAGCTCATATCTATCTTGTGTTTCTCTTGAGGAATCATTTCTCTTCATTCACCTTTTTACTCTGCTTAGGCAACCAGATTAATGTTGTGTGCCTGGACTGGGTGCTTTTCTGATTTTCATGCTGTGTAGGTAGCAGCTCATATAATGGCAGGAATCCATCCAGGTGGGGAGTGGCTTTATTTCTCACCAGCCTTCCTGACTCCTCTAGAAACCACATTTCTTCCCCTTTTATTTGTCCCCTCTTCCCCTTTTCCTTCTGTGATTGCAATTACCCTTTAGCTAATAAGCATCCAGTAATATTACTGTTGCTTTCTGCCATCTATAAAGAACAGCCAGGTGCTTTCATCCTGATAAATATTTATTTTAGACTGAAGCAAACAAGGAGCAGCCCAGTGAGGCTTTCCAGGGAGAGATTAATCTATGTATTCTTCTTCTGCAGGAGCTGCAGCCCACTGTTCCTGTGGAAGATGCCAACCAGTCACAAACTGGAAAAGAGTGTTTCCCCAGCCACCCCTCCTTGGTGACCACTGGAGGCACAGCTAGCAAAAGGACACTATGATCAGGATGCCAGGGATTACCGAGGGCTTCCAGCTGCAGCCCACCCAGGACCATGCAGAAATTAGAGGACCATGAAGCTTCTGTTCTCTGGTGGCAAATCTCTGAAAACCTCCACCTATAATTCTGGTGTTACCAGTTCTAGCTTTTTTTTGAACTTAGGTGACCAGGGACCACTTTCTGCTGAAGTTAAATTGGCTGTAAATCCCTATTCTGCTGCAGATGTCAAACTGGGATAGCACTGGCTTCATGGCTGGCTGACAGAAAGTGGTCTCATCTTGGTGGATGGCTTAGAGATCCATCTGGGCCTGGCTGCAGCTCCTGCCTTTTCACACTCCTGATGCTTTGAGTTGCACTAATTGTGGAGCAGCTCTACTATCAGCCTGCAAGATTTTTTTTTCCATGAGATGCTAGTCTTTGGATAGCAGGAGGGCTACAAATGGAAGTTAACAGACAGATATGATAATGAGTGTTCCCCCTCTCTCCTTCTCTTTGTCTCTCTGTCCTTTAGTGCAGTATGAGTTTGCAGGAGATTAATTTTATGTAAAGTTTTACATTTCATGTTGTGATCAGCATTTTTTTTCTCTTGGTTGGGTCTGAGAAAACATATATTCAAGTTTGGGAATTCATCATGTCTGATTAATGATGTGTATATAGAGCTTCCTGTATCATCTTCCTTCTCTTGGTCTTTTTTATTCAGTTGTTTGCTGTACTCCAACCCTGCGGATAGATGGTTCTGCAGTGATAAATGTAAAGTTTGCATAAGCCATGTAACAGCAGGACAGCCTATTATCACTGTACATTTTCCATGGCTGTGCAAACCTCTGTAGGCTATTTTATTGCTAATAGATCCACAGAGAAACAGTAGTGATTTTATGACTCTTTTTAAAATGGAAATTCATGTTTGAGAAATACAACTGGGAGGAAACAGATGTAAACCACTTAAGCATTTGCAGAAAATTGAGATGCACACTCTTATTTACAGACCCACATCGCCTCCATCGTTTTATTTTCAAAATTAAAATAAGCAATCTGTTTGCCATGGGAAATGAGGAACTGTAAACTTGTTGTTTTTCCTTTACAAAGCAATGGCCAGCATCACTGTTTCTGTGCTTCATGGCATTAGAGAAAAGGGATGACAAGTCTCCCCCCCCCCAGATTTTATTGTCTACAACACATTCTCTTTGTAATCTGTGTAAGAGGTATGCAAGCGGGAAAGATTTTAGCATAACCATGTGTCTGAATTCACATTATGTTATAAAAGCTAAAATGATTGCCCAACATATTATAAGGTTTTACCCAAGTATTTAAAGCTATTGGAAAATCAATTTTAAAACTTTAATAACAAACAATTGCAAAGCATTTACACCCATGCCAGAGTGATCATGTGCTTACTGCCTACACCAGCAGAAAATGTTTCTTTCTTCTTGCATGCTGGTTCAGATTAATATTTTGAGGGCCAAACACCGCACTGGAAAATTATTATAAAATACCTTTATACATTCTATTTGAACTTAGGAAATCATAGGCCAAAAAAAGGACAATATTTAACATTTAGTAGTTACGATAATAGTTCACATTGATCTACAGCCCAGCACACATGGAGTCTGGAGCTGTACACCCTCTTATTCCTTTCTTAAGAAAACGGTATTGTATCTACTTTACAAATAACTAACCAGGGACACAGAGCTTTACAGAGGCTTGGATCTATATCATGGATTACTGAGGCCTGAAGGTTGGGAGAGCACCCAGTCAGTCAGTCAGTCAGTCAGTCCTGTACTTCTCAGTAGTCACCAGCACTGACACATTTTCTCAGCCATGTATTTCTGAATCATTGCTGTTTTCTAGGAAAGCAAAGGGGCTGCATTGTTAAAGTACTTAAAAGGACATACAGTATACTATTATACCTAAAGGAGGCCACTGAGCAGTGTAAAAAACTCTACTTTCAAAAAACCTCTGATGTGAGGAATGTGAAAAAAACAAAAAACTTAAGCATCAACTGGTAAATGAAGAGAGAGAAAATCCCCTCCTCTAAGATACTGAATGTTACATGAGAACTGTGTCTCACAGGAAACAATCCTAGCAATGTCTTGTGACAGACAGGTGTATACCTGCAATAGCACTTCCCTAAAACAGCTCCATACCCTGGGAAGCAGGAACTGCATATGCCTCCTGGCCACGGTTCCCTGCAAAACGCTGGCCTCAAAGCTCAGATGAAGCCAGATCCTCCTCTGCAGCTACTCTGGTAGTCACCTGGACACTGTTTTCTTCAGACAACCTTGAAGCTGCAATGAAACAGCTTGGAAGAAGGTAGAGGACATCACTGAGATGCCCCACTTGCTCATCCTCCTCTGCCATAAGAAGAAGAAAAGGAGAGGGGAGCTGGTTTTTTTAAGGTCAAAGCCATCAGCACGCCTGAGTCTTGTCAGCACAACTTGCAAGCTAGAGAGGAATAGGAGCAGATAGGGAGAGCAGAGCTGGCAGTGTAAAATGCCCAGGGAGCAATGGTCTCAGAGAGCACACCAAGGAGAAAGAAAAATCAGGTGTCAGGAAAGAATGGCCTGGGGAAGTGGGGAAGCAAAACAGCTGGGATGGAAGAGCTCCCATAAAGAACAGAGCCAGACACTAATTCCACTTTTGGGAGAAAAGACTAAGATACATATTGCATTAAAGAGAGCTAACAACACAGACTGCCTCCCCTAATGTTATTCTTCCATGCAAGTGGTTTCCATAGTGATGTCGCTTGATTGCAAGTGAGAGAGGAGATGGCCACAAGGCAATCTCTGCTAGGATGCTGTTCACACCATGGAAAAGCACAAGAACTCAAATCACTTTGAGAAAAAAACCTGCTCTGTAGTTGCTCACCCCCCAAAACATGTCTGGAAGGGAAAAGGTCGGATAGCCTTTTCCTCCCCCAGGGCAGAGTGGGGAGACTTTCCCTCTCCATCCTGGAAAGCCTCTTGCTGACCTTGCCACATCTGCCACCAACAGAGCCTTTGCATCCCAGCCCTTGGGAAGCCAACCAGAAAATGTGCTTCAACCCTCCAGGCCATCATGAACACGGCCAGGAGTGACACTGGTAGGCTGGAAAAGCTGACAAAATTTCACACAAAAACTGAAGTGAAAGAATTCTTTCTTATACTCTCCCACACTTCACTCAACACTGATTAGTACATTAAAGAGCTTTATTGAACCCTGGCAGTTAAACGGAAAGCTTTCTTGTTGTAGCACTGAAAGAAGGGACAGATTTTCCAACAGCTGTCTAATATCTCTGTCAACATGGAAATGAAATAGATTTAAGGACCTCAGAAAAGCATCCAAACATTTAGTGCCCAGTAATAATGCATTCCAATTTCCACTCGCAGAAACTGGAATTACTCTCAGTCTGTTCTACCAGCTTTATAAATAAACATCTGGCACAACTTTATTTTTAGAAAAAAAAAAAAATCTAAAAGCAGGCTACTAGCTGACCATCTCTTTATTAACCCAGCTACAGAGACACAGTGTTTGAAAAATGCTAGTGTGAACCTGTGTCTCATGTCCAGGCCCATGGGGAAAAAAAGGATAACAATAAGTAGCCAAATAACAGAATAAATGAGAGTCAGTTTCAGTGGGATTTGTGAAACACACCGGAACCCTTCAAATCTGTGTACAGCAGTGCTCAGATCAATGAACAAAGTGAAAAACATCACAGTGGTTCCATCCTCCAGCTGCACACAGCACTCCTTGTTCTTAGATTGAGGCACTGTGATGAAGAAAGATCAAGCAAATGTAGCCTGAGGACCTGTGAACAGATGTCAGCTGCTTTCCTTGGTCCAGCCCAGCCTGCTACAGTTCGTATCTTAAAACCAACAACAAAATTAAGCAATTATTCCCTATACGCTTGCTATTGTTGTCCAATAAAGCAGCACCTAAAATAATAGCTTTTCTCTTGCCACCCAAGGTTGAGTACTGCAGAAATATGTGTTGAAACTGATTAGGTTAGAGAGATAGGCCTGCATAAATAATTGCTGAAAGTCAACTAAGTCAAAATAATAATAGCGGAGAAAATTAACTTTCAGATAGAAAAGCTACCTGTCTATGCTCTCATTTCTATACTGAAGACTAATTCAGCAAATGAAGAATACAATTCTTGGGACAAAGCAGATAACCCATGGATTTATGGTGATACCTGTCACAAAAAGCAGGTCTACCTTGAGATCAATTGGCCTTCAGAAGTTTTAAATTCATTTTTATTTTTATTTTTATTATCATTATTATCATGGAACCATGTTAAGATTTATACAACATTTCTTGTTTGGTTTGCCCTGTATGTCAGCAAGAGAACCTAGATTTACAGATAATTAGGTAGAATACTTGAAGCAATTCAAGAATTCTTTACATGAAGTTGAAAGGTGTCTTTCTTTCCTTGAATTTCTTTTTTTTTTCCTGGCTCATCTGTCATCAGTCACTTTCTTCAGAACTGGCACACTGTACAAAGTAGATTTCTTCTTCAATAAACATCACTGTAGTCATTAAAGATCATCACTTCTCCGTGCAGTCAACAACAATTTGAATGTGGAAACCTTCATGACAGTCCTCCCTCTCACAGGAGAGGAAATATCTTCGGTCAGTATCTCAACCCTTCAAGGTCTCTTTTCCCGGTCTTGAAATAATATTTATAGCCCTATTTTTCTTGTCAGTGCCATTCCTCTTCACAAGAAGGAGCCAGTTCAGAGTAATCATTGCCACCATGTTTTATGCAGGAGTCTACATCTAATAGCAAATACTCCTGGGCCAAGTTAATGAGAGCAGTGTCGTGTCTGCTGAGCACTTCTGCTGTCTCTGCCTAGCTCATTCAGCATGGCCTATTGGTCTCCTTTTCTATTTTTACTTCAGTTTTTGTGTTACTATTCCAGAAATTGATATGTTTCAAGTAATCTGACAGGTTCTCTCTCCTTCTTGACTATTTTATTATTTTCAGTGAAATGTATTTTGTACTGCTTCTTTTGCTCATCATCATAAACACCAGAGAAGTAGATTTTTCCTGGCAAGTGAAAAAGGTCTGACAATTCTGTATTCAGGATTGAATGCAAGTTAAATGACACTGTGCTGATCAACTAGGAAAACAAACAAAGTGTGCAAAACATCCTCCTAAATCTGACATTTCATGGTTTCAAAGGGGCTTTCCTAACAACAATTGGGCTGCAGCTGAAGGTATAGTGCATCACTTTTAACTTCAGTAAAAATCTTATACTTCCAAATGAGCAAAGGCATGACTCCTTATGTACTACTAGCAAAAGACTTTCTGTGTTTTCATTCAGATTCAGAACCTAATTTGGATAGTGTACATCTGATGAACTTGCAGCACTTGTGAGGCATATCAGTTGTGAACTTGTAAAGTTTTTATTTTGAGGAGTGTTTCTGCATAATATTTATACTGAGCCTGAAGTTACAGAGTATATGGCTGAAGGCAAACTATTTGGGAGACTACAAATCACATAACCATAGTCCACAGGAATGAAAAAGGAGTAGTCCTGCAGTTCTTTTTATCATATAAGAAACTTGGAAAGATATGGAGAACATGGAAAATGTGAATAATTATGAATATTTTTTTACATGTGGTTCCCCATCATCATCCCCATCCCCAACCTGACTGCCAAAGGTGGCTCATTGGTTTGGTGACATCTATGATCTTTGCCCCTCAATGCTGATGAAAACTCTTCCCTAATACTACAAAGAAGTAAAGTTGACTTGAGGTAGGTTTTGAAGTTAATGAAGTCCTTTACCTGTCACCATGCACTCCATTGCAGACTCTTCCTACTTTGTTGCAATCATCATGTTTTTCTTAAAGTTTTGCTGTCTTCTTTAGCTTGTGGCTTCCTCCCTTCCCTCTCTTCCTGCCCTACCAAGATTTAAGTCCTTGCAGTTTCAAAAGAAGGTGGGAAAATGTCAAAAAGGCAGTCAAAAATCAAAAGGCAGAATAAAAGAGTTGTGAATCTATGTGTATGCTCTAAATTTCAGGAATATTAAGGAATCTCACAATTACTAAAACTGCACAAGAGAAAATTCTTATTTGTTTAGAAACCTCATCAGTTTTGGAATACCTAGACTTGGCAATACTGAGTGGCTTCTTACAGAGGTCCACAAAGCACTGAACACCACAAGGCTTCCTGTATCCGGAGCTTTAAAATATGCAAGAGCATCCTAATCCTATTAGATGCCCAATATTCATATTTGAAATCACATTTTGGCCACAAAAGGGAAATTAATAACCCATCACTCACCATTTTCTGTGGTAATTAAGGAGTCGCTCTAAACTGAGCATTGTGAATTTTCCATGTGTCAATTTGCTGCCACTTTTTAGTGCACTAGCTGAGGAGTCCAGAAATCAAAGAGATGCAGTGACTTCAAACACAAATGCCTAGACCTGTGCTGTTCTGAATGAAAATGGACACAGAGATGAATGTTAACTTTTTTTTCTATAGATTCTTTCACATGGGTATGTTTGGTGCTTTCTTCTACTGGGTCTGAAGCTGGAATTGAGTAATGAATAAACATGTCTTATTGAAACAACTTTGACATTTCAACTAAGTTTACACATTAATTAAGATAAGGTTGTCCTAGCCCCCCTGAAAGAGAAGCAGAAATTTGAGAGAACCCAGTGGCTGAAGTATAGTATAAAAAGCTGTATGAACACTTTGTTAAATGCACAGATTTAACCCTGCTGGTTTGCTCCTAATCATTATTAATTGCCTCCAGTGGTGGACATTAATTTCCCTATTGCAGCAACATGCATCTTGAGTTTGGGCATATCCTAATATATCAAGTGGGACAGGTGATATAATTCAGCTGGTCACAGCTGGAAAGAAGACAGCCACCCACATGCAAGCAGTCTGTCAGCCTTAGTTACGCTGCAGACACCACCACAGCCTCCATAACAACATTGTACATTTATCTCTGGGGATAACTTTACAAGAAGTACAGACGATCAGTTCATCCTATTTAATCTGCTGTTGTCTTATCAGGAATAAGAATGCTTTAGTCTGGGCTTTAGCTCCGGATTTGGGAGTGGAAAAACTTGCCCATGGGGCTGGTTGTGCAGGAGAGCCCAACCCTCTCCTGGTTGCTAGAAAGGGAAGGGAGTCGGTATGGTGTCCCAAAACAGGGCATGCCCCAGTAGCCAAAAGTCCACTGTTGCCATCTGGACCATTAGAGCTTTGTGTTCACATCCCTGAAGTACCCAGTTCAGACTGGAACCTGCTTGCCAAGCATTGTATTTGTAGGTTCATGTAATGGTCACCTAGCCAGAGCAGCTCTCTCAGTAAATTAACCATTTCTTCAATGTGTACAGGGGCAGGAGAAGTGGACATAACTCCACCTTGGAAGAGGCTGGTGGCAAGAGCCTCCATTTGAAGGCATAGGATGCAGCTGCAAAAGCCTGCTGAGCCCGTAGTCCTGGTGGGAGGAGAACCCGCCTCGCTGTCTGCTTTGAGGCAGAAATTTTCATTCTGGGCTCAGGAGGGACATGCATTTCCACAAGAAGTTTCTGGGTTTAAAGATGGCACATATCCAGGTGAAGAATGTTTCCTTGGGAAAAAAAACTTGCCCAAGTGTCCTGATTATCTAGTTAATGAAACATGCAAATTACTGCTAGCTCAGAGTTCCTTTCCCAGTATGCCCCATAACTACACCTCAGCAGCTGTTATGGTGTATGTGCTGAATTTAAGCTAGAAGAGAAAGGAAGTCTGAGGAAATAAAAGACTGCATAAAAGGATATTGGGATTTGGCCCAGAGGAAAGATGAGGATTTAAACTAAGCATAACCAGGTTCCACAGTTGCCTTTCTTAACTTCAATTAACCATAATTTTTCAGGTTGCAATTACCTTTATTTGTAGCAACCAAAAAAAAATTAGCCATAGAACTGTTTAGCGCTTGGTTTAATAAGTATGCACAAGTTCATTTGCCTGTCCAAAACCCTTGTCCAAATATGCAAAGTATATTTGTCCAGAAAAAAAGGGAAAAAATTTAGGGTGGTGAGAATTTTTGGAACAAGGTCTTCCATTTACAATTTTTCAGTGAGCTGTGAAATCACGTTTCCAAATGGTACTTTCTTCTTAATACAAAATGAAGAATGTATTTTTGGAACCTAAGTGTCATGCTCCATTTGAAGAGGCTTTCAGACAGTTCTTATTCTGACCACCTTGGTGATTCCTGGTAACTACTTTGCTCTTGAGTTCACCACTATAAAAGTGAAGTGGAAGAGCTTGAAAAGGCAACTCAGTTATTTAACAGAACAAGTCCTGTTGTAATAGACTGATAGGAACTTGATGGTCCCTCTTTCTGGTTCTTAGTTCTTGTGCCTTTCTAATCATCCTAATCATATAGGTGTAATCCTGCAAATTCTTGCTGCATTTTGCAGATAGGCCTTATCATTCAAGGATGGCACCATACAAGTGCAGTTGTTTAATGAGTCAGAACATTGAGGTGAAACTAATCCTTAGCACCTTAGCACGAAATAGCACTTTACAGCAAGCCTAAAAGCATTATATAGTGTGTTTTTAAATGTTCAATCATTAGGCTTGATGCATTTAGCCCAGCTGAAAATTTTAAGTACCCGAGATAAAGGAAAAATATGTTTACATGGCTTTGAAAGGGTTTAATTCTTCACTGTATCTATGAATTGTTCCATACCAGGTCTCCCAAATGATATCTTGATAATTAGATCTCCATTTCTTTAAAGGTGACATTTTGTCCTGACAGCATCTAAATTATGTTGTTTTCTTTTTCTGTTGGGACAACACGTTGTCAAAGTGAATCACAGTGAATTCTCTCTGTCTCCTGACTTAGATCCCTGCTTTTTCCCATAGATGAGTTCAGGCTGTGGCTTGGCAGTGTGCCAGTGCTGATCAGCTACTGCAGGCATCCAGGGCTGTGTTTACCTCTCTCTTGTTCCCCAGCTTTGCTGGGAGGAGCCAGCATTCCACTCGCAGCAGATGGGTCTTGATCTGTCTCAAGCTTCCTTGGAAAACTGTCTGCTTAGCTGTGGACAGCTTTATATTTCATCTGAACTGGCACCTGGTTTGGAGGTCTGGAACACCGTGTTTATGCTTGTCTCATCTGTTTTTTACCACTTCTAAGGCATGCTGTTTTACAATCCAGGAACCAACCAAAGGCTTTAGTAGGGGACAGATTTGCTACAAAGTCCAAGAAGGAGGGAAAACAATTCTGGATATGCTGCAGTTGCTGTCATGAACGTAGACAAGATGGGTTCTTTTGTTGCCTAGGCAGTAGGAGTCTTTGGGTTAAGCTGCCAGTGTACCTCCGTCACAAATCTCTCTGCCAACCTGTGAATCAGATGCTCATGATCAAAACAGGTCAAGTAACTGTTGGATTGCCAGTTTTGGATGGCTTGGCTGAACAGCCTTTTTTCAGCTAGAACTGTTATTTGTGAGTTATCACAGAAGATTCCAGTGTTACGATCACTGTTATGAACATGAGTTTAAAGGAACAAAGGCTTTGTACTAAAAAGGAAACAGTCAGAAAGAAGCCTCTCACAGTGGCATGTGGGCTGAATTCCTTACAGCAATACACATTTCCCTCTTAATTAAAATAGTTAAAATGTGGAACTAGACATTGATGCAATATGTTGTTCCCATTCTAGAAATACATTCACTAAGAGTTAATAAATAATCCATGTATTCTAATCTTTTAAAGTCATTTCAGAGGGATGAAGTCATCTGCTATAATTGTAAATGCAGAACCTCTGCCTTCACTGCATTCAAATGTAAAGGTGAGAAACCGATTAGAGGTGCTGCATTGCTAGAGATAGATGCTCCAATTTAAATGCCACAGCATTTGTTTCTAGCAAATTGAGACACTAGAATAATGTTTCCTTCTACTGTAAGGCTTTAGCCCTGGCTTTCTACCTGCTTACCCCAGATTAAGCTGGGAAAAGGGATAAATTTTCTTCTTACTAAATTTGCTAGGATTGCTGCAATCAATACAGGCTGCCTAAATAGACCAGATATCCCAACTACACAGCGCTAGTTACCCAGTGCCAGACCTGCATCAAATCCTCATTCTGACACCTGAGGTGAATCTTGCTGCAGAAGCACAGTTAAAGCTGCTTTTGAACGTAAGGGCATTGTTCTTCTTTGCTTTGCTTTGCTTTTAAGAGCAGTTGAGCTGACTTATCTGCAAAATCAAGCTTTCCACATGTCCAGTTTCAGTCCTATTTCAGATCCTAAGCTGAAAGTACATGGCAGGCTGCAAATCTTCCCAAGTAGTGGGATGACCAGTCATTGCTGAGTTTGGTTTCCCACTTCCAGACTGCTACCCATCTCAGAGTGACTTATTTAAAACTAGCTTGTGGGTGACTTTGTTGCCCAGAAATTGCAATCAGAACTGCAGTGTAGATGCTTTAATCTCTGATACCCACACTTCCATAAGCAGGTTTAATTCTCTTGTTGACAGTCAAATTAGCTGACACAATGCTGTCAGTCAGTGCAGGCAAGGACAAGCCATGCCAAGCTTCAGATTTACTCAGCTCCCATCAGTTGTTTACTTGTGACAACATGTCACGGTTTGGACCATGACTCCTCCTCATCTGCAGCGAGTAGTGAGTTTTAATTGAAATCATATAATCAAAGGGCTTCAGTGAAGCACTGCTGCATTTCTTGGTGATCAAAGCCTACAGGGAGTGATTTTAATGAAGCAGAGAGACCAACTACTCCCCAGCTAAAGCCCTACCTAAAAGAAAACTCAAGCACACTTGAAAGTGCAGAAGTACTTAGAGCAAAGATCAAACTTCCCTTGCACTTCCTGGAGTGTAACAGAAATGTTACTCACTGGAGATCCAGCCCTGGCTAAATACTGCGCAGTGGAAATGCAGGACAGGCCACACCACTTCCCTGTGTCATTCAATACCCCAGCATTTTACGTGAATATCAATGGCTGCATTGTCCAGTGTGTACATTATATAGAGACAGGCAAAAATGGTATATCAATGATAGCATCTTTAATAGCCATAAAAATAAAGCGAGGAAGACAGAGGGTGATAAATAAAGAACAGCCCATATTGATCCATCTGCATTTGGTTTGTTAGATTTCTTATACAGTTCATGGGAACAAAAATCTTGTCAGTTCTTCCTCCTTCAAAATGAACTGCTTTCCATTAACAGGCAGCAGATGATCTCATGGGCTTTAAGGAAATATGCAAGAGGGATCTGCAAAAAAGGATATGATGAAGATTATTAATATAACTATAAATTTTATCAGTCTTGCCTCTTGAAACTCGGACAACTGCACTAAGCAATAAAAATAATAATAGTCTGAAGCTCTTCTGTATCTCTGTAACCTCTCTATGACACTCACGGTAGCTTTAAAAGTGGTGCTTAAGCCCACCTGATAGGAAAATATCACTTGCAATGCCTCAAGTGTGCATTAATCCAGGATCACATGTGAAGCAGTTTCTCTGGATCCTCTCCAGCCTGTCCACATCTTTGCATAGTGGAGACTAAAATTGAGCAGAGTATTCCAGGTGTTTCCTGGCAAGCTGTGCTAGTTTTGCTTGTGGTAGAGTTAGTTTTCCTCACAGTGGCTACTATGGGGCTGTGTTTTGGATTTGTGATGAAAACACAGTCGATAACATAGAGAAGTTTTTGTTATTGCTGAGCAGGGCTCGAACAGAGCCGAGGCCTTTTCATGCTTTTCATGCTGCCATGCTGGTGAGGGGCTGGGGTGCATAGGAAACTGGGAGGAAATACAGTTGGGACAGCTGATCCCAACTGACCAAAGGGATGTTCCAGACCATATGACATCATTCTCAGTATATAAAGTGTGGGGAAGAAGCAGGAAGGAAAGCGGCATTTGGAATGCTGGCATTTGTTTTCCCAAGTAACTGTTACGTGTGATGGGGCCCTGCTCTCCTGGAGATGGCTGAACACCTGCCTGTGAAGTAGTTCCTTGTTTTGCTTTGCTTGCGTGCATGGCTTTTGCTTTCCCTATTAAAATGTTTTTATCTCAGCCTGTGAACTTTCTAGCTTTTATGCTTACTATTCTCTCCCTGATCCCACTGCTGGGGGAATGACAAAGTAACTGCATGGCCCTTGGCTCTGTGTGGTATTAATCCACAACACAAGCTCTGATAGTGGGATAAGGACTTTTTTCTCCCAGCTGGTGATGTCCTTGTTAATGTAACCCAGCATCCCGTTGGTTTTCTTGCTGCAGAAATACACAGTTCACTCATACTGAGCTTGTTGTCCACCAGGAGCCCCAGGTCCCTTTCCCACAGAGCTGGTCCCCAGCTGGGTAGATCCCAGTCTCTTCTGCAGTCCTGCATTATGTTTTCCTAGCTGCAAGACCTTACACTTGTGCTTGTTGAACTTCATCAGTTTCTGTTTAGACCAGTCTTCCACCTTAACCAGGTCTTCCTTCAGGGGAGTTCTCCCATCTGAAGTGTCCACTACCCCACTCAGGTGGCTACAATGGCAAACTTTGTCAGAACACACTCGATTCCATCTTCCAGCCTAAAGCAAATAACGGTTTTGGCAGATTATGATAAATGTCAAAGTCTGTTCAGAATCAAGTACACAGAGGATTTTGGAATATGTGTGTACGTGTGTTTGGTGGGCTCCATGCACCCTCTAATATGTAAAGTATTTTACCCATTGAGACTCCAGGTGCTTGAAGCTACATTCCCAGAGCATATGGGAGGTCTTTCACAGGGCTTCTTTTTACCTCAATGGAGAGGATGCCTGAGCATTGAGTGCACACTATTTACCTTCCAGCCAGACATTAGCTTACATATTTTGGATGGGAAGAGCAGCATTTCTGATATAGACACCACTAAGAAAATGGCTCAGAAATGCTCCCTATTTTCAATTAATTAAAAATGTCCAACAGCTTAATTTCTGCTACACTTGGAGCATGAGGCAGTTCTGATATATCACATTGCATTAAGACAAGACTTTGCACATGCTATTTGCTCATCTCAGTTTCAGGCTTCCTGCAGTATGAACAAACACACTTATTTTCTTATCATATTCCCATTTCATGACTGAGTCACAAAAGGAATAAAGCCCTCTTATGGACAGTAAGATGGAAAAAGCTTCTAGAAGCCCTCTGCTGTCACAGTTCACCAGCTCCTTAAATTCCAGTTACTTAACTTTTTTCCCCCAAAGAATTATTATTGAAGCCAGCTACAGTTTGAACTCCTTTCCATGTGAGTGTGAGATGAACAGAGGAGGGAGCATCAATCAAAAACCTTGGTATGCCACCTTTTACTGACCATTTTTCACCTTGAAGCTGGTGGTATGCGACACCCAGCACTGACAGCCTGGGTGCAAATCACGCCATTTCATTTGGAAGGCATCACTTCCCAAATATGATGCTTATGTGCTGAAATGCATTGTATTCTAAACAAGCTCACCTTCTAAGAGAGGTGTGATGGCATCTAAACTACCTGTAGGCCCAGACCCATCCTGATTTCTAAACCATGCCATGGGACTGACTGATGGACAATTTGTTGTCCCAGGTCAGTTCTGTCAACCTGATGGAGCAGACAGCTGAATTCCAGCACCTGGAAATGGGTTGAGCTACTGCTATGGAGAGAGGTACACCCCTATTTCTGCATGCCTCCTCAGCTCCCCCATGTGTTTTACACTACTGTACAGTGTATTTTAATACGGTTTCCAGCACTGTTTCAAGGAGGCAGTTGAAAACGTGTTGAGCAATACTGCTATAAACGAGCCTTTAACTCACTATCATTGTTTGATAGATCTGAGTTCTTTATCCTGCTTGTTTATCACACATGCACACACGCACACACATACATACATACACTTACATAATCTCTGTAGTGTAAAGCTGTGGTGCTCTCTTTGTCCTTGCATCCTCTCCTCTAATGTTTATGACCCATTTTCAAAGGCATGCACTGGTATCTGATGATCTGTGTCTTTTCAAGTCTGCATAGAGACATGCAATCTCACTGTCTGGGTAATGCTTCCAATGGACAGCCTTCCAACAGACTCACTTTCCTCTTCCATCCTTTGCCCCTTTCCCACGGATAAAAATGACTGATGAAGCCCATTACTTATCTATCAGATAATAGATCTACTTTGACAAAGATTCCTTATAAAGCTTGCTCTTAGCAAAATTTGTTCTGGACATCAAGGAGGCATTGGGCTAAAACATTGCCTTTGTTGGGGGTTAATTTAGCATTTAAATTCTTTTTCTCTGTTGACTTCTTTTGTGGAAAATTGTTCCACTGTGTACAGCAGAATTTAACTGATCCATATTCCTGTGATTAAAAAAGTCAGTGTTACAGTAAAAAAATTCTCCCCATAATGCTGACAGCACTGTGTCTTGTACAAAAGATTAAGATGCATACAGCAAAATCCTGGCACTCAAACTGGGAAAAGATGGCAACATGGAAAGGGATTTAGTTATTTTTGTTAGTTCTAGAGCATTGCCATTGATTATGAGAGACAAGCAATTGTGCTTTTTACATTTGACCACATTTCAAAGCACTGTGCACTACTACTGCACCAAGTACAGAACAGTTCAAGCCCTGAAAACCTGCAAATGAACTGCAAGAGGCTCAATTCACTTCTGTGTTTAGGGCCATGTTTCTGCCCTGCCCTGGCAGTGCCTGGGATCCTCTGGCACATGTTTTCTGTACACATCAAACCCTTGTGAGTACATTTAAACCCAGAGAAACTCAGATTTGCTGGTCAGGTCATGGTGCATTTTTGATGACTGGAAAGATTCCCCCAGATTAAATTCCAGAACTCCAAACCCAGGCCAACATTTCTAACACAAGGAATTCCCAAACCCTGTAAGCCACAGCATCTGGAGCTACAGCAGTCATTGCAGGGCTTGCTTATCAGACAAACAGCCTCTCACAGCCTGATGAAAAGCTCCCATGCGCTTTGTCCATCACATCAGAACACAGAGCAGAGCAGCCTGAGGGGGCAGAGAGGGCCATACTCCAGCACTGCCTCCCATCAGTGTCTGCATGGGGGGAACCTGCCTGGGTGATGGGTGCATGCCTGCTGCTCCCAGCAGGGAAGTGTGCCTGCAGCTCTGCTGGGTGCCTGGCTCTTCCCCAGCCTTCTGGGGGCATTTATTTTGCACTATTTTTTCCTATGGACTGATGTGCCTTCTCCTTGGAGAGAGAAGTAGTGAGAGGGGGGCTGAGGCTGCTGGGTATACATCCTTGTGGGGGAGGTATAGGTTACTACAGCTTCCAATTTGGCAGAGCTCCCAGAAATAGCTCTTGCAGAAATATATATCCCTGAAATGACCTAAAAATAACCCAGAGGCAACCTGAAGTGTATGTAAAGTTGGAAGATAAAGATGCAGAAGGTATAAAACACACTACTCTCCCTGCATCTGAGTCCCAGGGAGCACCTTCATGGTGGTGTTATTCCAGCCCATATTGTGCATCACCCCTCCACACCACAACTCTCTGCTCCTGTTCAGAAGGAATTGGTTTGAAAGCTGCAGAAGGACTCTTGCTACCTTGGCTGGATTGGGAGACACCCATACCTTTGGAGAACATTTTACTTGTGCGTAGGAAATGAGACCCTCGTGAGATACAATTTCTTGTGGGAACAAAGGATCACTGCTCTTCACAAATGTTATAAAGCACTCAAAGTAAAAAAAACACCAACAAAACAGCTCCTCTCATATACCATTAGTTTTAATATTACCTGCTGTGCAGAAATAGAGTTAAATCATCTTCAGCAGGTTTATCTCCATTTTTAACAGCAGTCTCAAAGTCAGCAGATTCCTTCACAATCCCATATCCAAAAGAATATATGAATATATTGAGACATTTGCATGAAATGGTCAATATGGCAAACTTATTTCACATTTCCAGACAAAGACAAATGAAAATCAAGAATCTCTGCAGCATCCATCCTGAAAAAAAGAGAAAGAAGAGCCTCTTATTGAATAAATTACACTTGAAGAGGCAGCAGTGTTTCTTTAATGGTCAAAGATTGATTCTCAGAACCAGAAATCTGAACCATCAAACAAAGTACCTGCTTGTGTCTGCCCGATCCTGAGAGCTCTTCACAGCAGAGCTGAGTAAATAATTCACAGTAGATAATTTACCTGCACAAAAGCTTTCTTTTTTTCACTTACCGAATGTCAGTACCTTGATTGTGGCTTCCTCTAATTTATTTGTAATTCAAATTTACTTGTCCAATTTATTATCTTTCTTCTTTCCTAACAGGTCAGATAGACTGTGAAGGGTCTGCTACAAGTATTTCAACCTGCCTGTTCAAAAGAGAGCTGAGTTCATCATGAGTAGTATCAGACAGTTTTGTGGTTTTTCCCCTCTATCCACAGGAATGCAAATTTTGTGATCAGGGGAAGAGCTTTGGGTTGATAAGAAAAATTTTATCTTGCTGGATAAAACCTGAGGGGTATTTCTCAAAGCTTCAGCCTTAGAAAAATGGTGGTACTGCAGTCTGCTGTCTCTGTGCAGAGCTGAAATGAACTCTTTTTATTACATTCACTTGAAATAATGGCACCTGCTGCTTCAAGCACAGTCAAAACCTCATTCACTTGCCTGTGTGCCTGGGCTCTAGAAAAGTTTCCCAATGAACTTGAACCCCCACTGTGTTAAGCAGTGTCCCTTTTAAATGTAGTAATTGCAGAACATAGATTGAAGAGAAATGGTCACAGCAGTGGCGGATGAAGAATTTTTGTCCCTCATTAGGTTTAAGCTCGAGGCTCTGGTAGAGCTTTGTCATCTCAGTCCAGCACTTCTGCTGTACAGCAGTATTCGAGCGTGCAGACTTCAAATGGGCTTTTCATGGGCGTTCATGCAAACCAGGCTCCATCGCTCCAGCATCTGCAGAAAGCAAACAGCGAAGAGCTGGGGAGCCTGGGCAAAGGGAAGCCATTTTCAAGCCATCAGCAACACCAGTCCACTTAATGCCATCTTTGTCTTGGCCTCTGGATGTGAAAGACAATTAAAAAAACCAAAACAAAGTCAGAAACAAATTGGCATAATCCAGACAGATGTTAATGAGAGACTAGCTTTTAATGCATGTTTGCTGCTATTCACACTGCTGTGGACTACCACTGTTTCCTTCAACTTACATAACCAGATATAATCAGTGAACATGTTCATGCAAATTTGAGCAAAGGATGGATTTGTAGGTCAGGACTTCTCAGAGTGGACTTGAACTAGAAAGCTGCATAACCTTTTTCAGAAGTTACCACCTCAGACAGCATTTCTGTAATTTGTAATTTAATTTCTATAATTATTTTGCTGTAAAACCCAATAAAAATTAGACAAAACTTGAAAAGTTTGGTTATTGTTTGCAAGTGTGGATGTATGAGGGGCGATGTGTATGTATGGGGTTTGGATTTGTTTTTAAAATCCTAGTGGTCCATAGCCATTTTCCCTTGCCTGAGGGCTCTGGCCCATGGGTTGAAAAATACCTTTCTGGAGGGTCAAATGCATCCAAGTGTGGATAGACAGAGTTAAAGGTTGCATGTGGCCAAAGAATCTGCTCTAGTTTTGTCCAAAATCTCAGATGAACTACCCACTCTGTCAGGCTGACAGTGCTCACCACTCCAGAGCAGTTGCCTCTGAAACCCACAGGAATAATTTTCTTGTCTTTTGCTCCTTATTTTCACAGGCCTTTGCACTTCCCAGCCCTGATCTTAGGTGAGAGGAAAGCACCAGATTAATGCAAGAGGCAGAGCAGAATCCCAGCAGAAGCCCCTTTTCACAGCATGTCAAGCCTGCCTGGTTCAATGGTATCCCCGAGGGAGCATCCCCCCTCAGCATCCCACCTCAGTCCTGCCAGCCTCCGGGGCAGCACAGCCTCAGCTGCATCACACCAAGGACAAGCACATGAAATATCCACATGCCCATGCACTAGATCCAGCGGGCCACAGGGTCTCAGTTGTGATCCCTTCTCAGTAAAGAAGACTCCTCTGTGAGTCATTTCTTCCCAACATAAAGTGGAGCAGGCTGCCTCTGTCTGGCTGACTGACAGCTGAGAGGCTTTTAACAAACATCTCTCCTCCCTGGCAGCACTTGCTGAATGAGACCTCAGCTGCGAGCAAGAGCTGCAGTACTGGGCTGAATTACCCTGAATTATTCGGTGAACTTCTAAAAAGGTGTAACTGCTGTTTAGAAAGGTTCATAAACCAACAGTGCATCTAGCATACAAAAGACCGAGAAAAAAAATCACTGCATGAACCTATATTTTAAAATAAATTTCATTTATCCCAACTGACCCTTTTCTGAACCACTAATAGAACAAACCTTCATGAAAAAAGCTGAGGAGGGATGGGAAGAAACCAAGGCCTTGTGGATAATTCAGAAATGATAGGCCATGCATGGGAAATGGTACTGAAAAATGCATGAGAACCATTTTGTTAAAAAAAAAAAATGGACTATGGAATGCTAGCTTGCTTAGAAGAATCAAGATCAATAAATAGAAAAATGCAAAACTGCAAAGAGCCTGAAATTGAGAACAGAAAGCCTTCAAAAACCTGACTGAATTGGAAAAAAAGAGGCACTGGAACTTTTCAGAGAGGGGCAAATGAGCTGTAGGGACATACCTGAAAAAGATACCGTGTTTGACATACGGCTGAGGTCAGAGCACAGAAGGAGGCTGTAGCCACCATCACAAGTGAAGATTTTTGCTTTGGAAGAAAAAGAAAAAAAATGTTGGGTCTGGAAAAGCCAAAGCTGGTGATGTCTTTTCCTCATCTTAAAATCAAGAATCAAACACGGTTAGAAGAGAAAAAGGGGTTTCACCTTGGTATTTATTTTAAGGATCCTTAGGTGCACCACGCCCAGGTGGAATGCACCCCAATGCACACCACAATGCACACCCACAATAGCTCGGGTATAACATTATAGGTGTTACTAATTAGCATATCTATCAAAGATTCCCCTGTGAGAGGCTCAAGTGAGCCCCCCTCCCCAGGGAACCTTCCCCTGGATGGTTCTATCTTGGTTTACAGAATGTGCTCTGGAGAGGACCTTGGGGTCTGGGGCACACTGATCCTTAGCTACAAAGCTTCTAAAATGTTTAGTCTCTTAGCTTGACAAACAAGTCCAAGAATGTAGGCAAAAAGCACTAAGAATACAGAAGTTATAAAAAGGTATAAAAGGGGTACAAAAGAAAAGGCAAAAAATCATCATGGCATCACTGGAAGGAGTGCCACATCCAGCTCCTCTTCCTTGTGCTGCCTGGCCCTGAGCTGCCACAGAGGGGAATGGTGACTGCGAGTCAGTGCAACAGCTGTGGGGAATGAAGATGTACCAGTGAAACACAGCCTGCCCGAGATGAGTGTGACATTGGTTTTGTGAGACTGTCATACTCAGACTGGTGTCCAGGAACTGGAGATTACTGTAACAATGACATGGCAGCAGATTGAATTTCCTCAGTGGCAAAGGCAAGCAGGAGAGACCAGGGATGAGTGTCAGCTGGAGCAAGCAGCAATGCTCACTGATATAAGAAATGCCAGCCTTCACCCTGGTCCTTGTTTTATTTTTTAACCACAAAAAATACATTACTTACAACACACAGGGTGAACAAATAAATGCAGAAGCTGCACTTGAAATTCAAAGAAGACAGGTTTGGTTTTTTTTCATGAAGAAACCATTTCACTTGCAGCTACGTCTATAAAGCAAGATTGAGGATGTTATTAGACATCAGACACTGCCCGTCTGGTAAAGTGTTTCCTGAGCCTGTAGGTATTCTTTGAGGAAAGTGAACTGGGTAATTGCCTTTCTCAGGGCATCAAACACAAGGATGGGGTGGGGGGCAGAGATAGTAATGAAAAAGTAGTGCTGCACTGCCAGCCCAATGATACAGCAGGTGTGGCGTGTGCCTCTGTGCACACCTTCAACTAGCCTAGAAATCAAGGGACTGCTGCAGAATCTCTCACCATTTTAAAAGGACTTCTCTGTTGTGTGTTTTAGTGGCAGATTTATAAAGGAGCTGGGTAACAGTGAAGTGTACTCAACATCAGTGATGCTTCCCAGGCTTGGGAGGCAAAACATCCCCCAGCAGGAGGGAGCCAAGAGCCCAGGGGAGCCCTTGGCATGTCTCTTTGCCATTTTCCTAGCAGCCACCAGCACAAGAGACACACTTAGGGTCCAAGTCACCCCAGCTGATGCCCAGCTGTCAGATCATGGTGGAAACCCTTGAGGTAGGGGATGATGGTCTCAGCTGGGAAGAAACAGTGCATTAAAACCGCCCTCACTCATGCAGGCTCCAGAGTCACACTGACTGCTCCAGGACTAAGCCGGGGAGAAGTGGGGACTTTGCACTGGTCATGATGCCCACACAGTAAAGCAAGATGCCCATTTGAATCCATGAGATTGGCATTTTCTTGTGACAAGGGCCAGAGTGCCTGACTTGGGAAAACAGGAGGAAATACAGACAGAATTTTTGCAGTGCTGGACAAATACTGTCACCTCTACCCACCACTTTCTCTTCCTGAAGCATCCCCTCGGTCTCAAAGGTGTTACTGTGTTCTTAAAACCTTTTCCATAAAATTGAATCTAGTCAGTCTATGGTGAAGCCAAAGGACTGACCCTTACATGTTGGACATATCTTCCTTCCCTACAGAGATGTGACTAGGAAGAAGGAAAAGCCTTTATAAAGCCACTGAAACTGGCTAAAATTTGAATTGTCTGAAAAGGGGAATTTTTTTTTGAGAAATTAATACAATTAAATTTTTTTGTTTCACCTTAATTCAGAAGGAAAACCAAATGTTCCACTTACATTTCTTTGAATTAGAGAAAGGAAATTACATACGTAATTGTTTTACTTTCTTCACACTGTTGATAGTTTATGTATTGATGACTTTGATGTTACAATGTCAAGAGGAAAGGCTGGGTCTTTAAAGTTTGGGGTTTTTTTAATGAAAATGAATGAATTCTTTGTTCCTCTCATTTTGACATGCTCTGTGTAGAGTGTATGTTCAGCAAGTCTAAAAACTTTCAGGACAACCTGTCACAGCCTCTAGGAATAAATAAGGACTAAATAAGTGTTAACCAAAGCATGAAATATGAAACACAAAAACACAAGACAGAATGAAGTGAAATTCTGCTCTGATTTCAAAGCACGCACAAACAGATTTCCTTGCTATAAGCAGAGTGTCTGATTTTTTTCTGTTTTGCTTGTGTTTTCTTTTCCAGGGGAGAAAAAAAAGTGCCATCTCAAAATATTTGACCTCATCCAAATGAGATATTTTCTGTTATTCTAGCTGGATATGATAAATCAACAGAGAAAACTCTTCAGAAATGTGGTATATTTTTAATGTTTACTTTCCTCTGCTCTCTCTACCAATAATGTTGTCTGGTCAGAAGGTACTAATAGCCCTCCATAGACGGTTTTGAAGATGAAGGGTCTAAAAGTCAACAGTTGAGTTCAGGACCAGTTTCCCATAAATGTCATTCACCCCTTGAGAAAAACCTTGGTAAAGTATAACACTTAAAGTGCCTTTTTTAAAAGGAGGTAGTCCTTGGCAGTGATACTGATATCTTTCATGGACTTTTGCACATTGTGCATCTCTTTCAAATTTCCTGCAGCGAGGGTATTTTGAGAATTAAAAGAGCCTTGGTGAGTTGTTACTAAGTGAAGTTCTTGCAGCTGCTATGTACAGGTTTCTGTAAATCTCACGCCTCCCAATGTATTTCAGTCCCTGTTAGATTCTCCCTGCGAGCAGTTGTGTGACACTGATGTCTTGCCGGAGAAAAGTTGCCAGAAAGCAAACAATGCTGTTTTTGTAGCAAGTGCAGTTACTTCTGCAGCCCAGGCATTATTTTCAGATTTCAAGTCAGCGTTGCTCAAGAGACCGGTGCAGCCATCTCCTGAGGGGTTTCCTTCCATTGCCCTGAAACAGTCAGTGTTGCAGACAGCCAGGACTGGAGACAGGGCTGAGTGGACCCCTGGCCAGATCCAAGGTGGCAGTTCGCATTTCCTTTATTTTTGGAGTGCACATTAATATCACCCCAATGCAGATTTTCTGTGTTTTTCCCCCTGCTTTTTGGGGCCCTGAAGTCCTTTGCTGGTCAACCAGCTGTCCGTGCACACAGGGTATGGCTGAGATTTGGAAATTCAATTCATGCTTGTATGAATTCAAGCAGCTTACAGTGCTATGGGAAGTGGAGATGCCTTTCACTCTCCTTCCTGCATTCCCCGTACAAACATGCCAAAAATCCCATTGCTTTCAGTGACAGACCTCACTGCAACATAGCTGCACCTGAAAAAAGAAGTATCACAGATGCACACTCTGCCTTGCAGCTTCAGCTGGGAGAAATGAGAGTCACAAGCTCTGGAAATAAATCTGCCCCTCGCTCAGCACCAGAGAACCGACAAGTGTTCGTCCATCTGCCGTAAGCAGTCAAACTGTGAGTTCACTGATGTGATGTTACGGCAGCGTAATCGGCTGAGGCTTTTTGGGCTGTGGTCCATGCCTGTGTGCTGCTCTCCCACAGCAGTGTTTGGGGGCAAGGGCTGAGGGGCAGACGGGCTCCTCGAGACCAGGCTGACGGAGCTGGGCAGCAGTGCTGTGAACGGATGGCTGGAGCAGAGGCACTGCCTGACCACGTTAGCACTTTCTGCCAGCAGCAATGATGGAGAAAGCTCTTGCAGCTGTCCCTCAAATCCCTCTGCCACATAGTCAAAACCCTTTCTGCCTCACAGCTCATCTGTAGTCACTTGTATCAGTTACCAGCCCTGGCACTGACCTGCCTTAGTACTTGGGTATCAATTCCTTTTGTCATCACTTTCCCCCAGTGTCCTTAAATGGACACGAGGTGAAGGTGATGGGAACACATTCCCTGCAGCATCCACAGCATCCAGGCGGTGTGACCCATACACTGACAGGGCCCATGGCCATGGGTGTGAATGTCCCCTCCCTTGGCTCAGCTGGTGATGATACCCTCAAAGGAAGTCACATTGCTCCATGAGGTTCCCCAAAAGTTTTGCTGCTGATGGAGGGGCTGAGCAAGGGGAACTCTCTTGTGTCCCACACTGGCATCATTCAGCATCACCACCACTGCATTTACCAGACTGGGGCAGCCCAGACAAAGCCTGGCTAAGGGTCCCAGGGCCAGATTGCTATCTCAGAGGTGAAGCAACTCTATGATCAGGAGATGGAAACAATGCCACATCTATCACAAACAAAGACACTGAAGAAAGTGTAGGGAAGATTACACACAAGTTGTAGCTAATTAAAGGAAAACATGCTGAGATATTTTTATATTGCTGTTACTTACAAAAGAGTCAGTTAACACAGCTTATTATGGTAATTACAGCAATGTAAAGAGAGACCTAGCAAAGATTAGTACACCACAATCATAGCTTAAGTGAAACATATTTAGAACTCAAACAAGGCATCTCCCACATACCTGGCTAGGGGATAAAAAAGACCAGGAGATCCCTGCATAAGCTGCTCAGGCTGCTTCAACATCCCCAGGCAGGCAGAAAAGCAGTCAGTGTTGGCTCAGTGTGAGACAGAGGATTGGCCAGAGAAGGCTGGGGTGTGGGGCTAGCACTGCATGGTGGCCACAGGGGAGCCAGGGTGGCAGGCAAGATGGGACAGAGATGGACTGTGGGGAGCATGGGCCCCAGGCAGATGATCTTGCAAGCGATTCAAAGATCTCTCCTTCATCAGCCCCATCACTCTGTCTGATGCAGGGATCATGCGCTGAGGAAGAGACTGAAGTCCCATGCTTGCCACATGACCTGGCATCTCTGATAAATCCCCCTCTTACACCTCCAGCTTCCAGCAGCTGGGAGGAATTCAACCATTGAATTTAATGACCCTGGTGAGATTTGCCATCCCTTAATTTATCCAATCCATTTCTGATACAGAATTTATGTTTTCACCCCTGGAGGTGGTGTCACCTCAGTCTGTGTACTCCTCTGCACTCAGATTTATGACAGCTTCTAGTTCAAAACTCTCCTGTAATTCTTTACACTGTAAGTGCTAACTACTCGGTCCTATCTGATTTTGGCGAAGTGCATCTTTCCTGGCTAGGCTGCTGCAAGAGTTTCCCAAATTCTTAAAAACTCCAAACTCCTCTCTCAGCTCCTCACAGCTATCAGCATTTCTGCATGGCCCAGTGCAGGGAGCTTCTCAGAGAACATCACCATGAAATCTGCAGCCTGTTTATTTACTGTCACTCGCTGATCTTCCCTCACATTGTCTAATCTGTTATCTAGATGCTTCGTGAAGTCTCCCACCTTCACCACCATCATGTGCATGGCAGTGGAACCCTCACAGCTATCCCAAATCTAGTTTGGCCAGCTGAGTTAGCTTGTTTCTGGGGTAAATTAACCGATTGCAGTGCATATAACTTCCACAAGGTCATGGGGACTTTGTCAGTGATGCTCAGTGTAGTATTCTCAAACCCATTCCTCAGCTGGATTTTCACCTGTATATTGTTTCACCAACAGTTGTTTTGCTTTTCTTTGAATTATTTCTTTATTCAGTTTTCTGACAGCCAGAGCTGGAGAAGCCTGCATTCATATCCTCTCCCACAGCTAAATACTGCTGCAGTCAAATTCTCCTCACTTGGGCTGGCTCCCACAGTCCCAGGGGCACCCACTTCAGCACAAACTGTAAATGAATCAGCGCAGATCATGTTTTGTCATGAAGGAATTCCATGAAGAGTTGGATTCACACAACCTGATGCCAGTCTCCTAAAAGGAAGCATGGCATCAAACAAAGCATTACTCAGGTTAGGTTGGCAGCTGTGATTTAAGTTACGTGAGAAGCCAGGACGGCCAACAGCATCCATTTCACCCCTTAGCAAATATCCAGATGGTACTTGCTGAGCTGAGAGTGAAGTGTCCTTTCTAACCTCAGAGTCAGTATGTGGAGCTCTTACTGCCAGTTGCACTGGCTCTAAAGGTAGCACTAGGGAAGCTTGGAAAATTACAGGAATGTCTTTTCCTTTTTAAATTCAATTTAAGAATTTAGAAAGGGCCCTTGGTGACATTTTTAGGGGCAATGACACACAAGGCAAACAAAGGCATGCAAGAGCATGATGCTCTGAATTCCTGTGGTCAACACAGGCATTGACTGGCTGCACAGAGCTACTCACTTCAGGTCTCATTAAAAACGGGGGACACTGTAGTTTGCAAATGTAAAACAAGTGGTTCAACCACAGCTGACTTAATTAAGACTCTCTGCTGAGCACATCCTTACTCCCATTTAGCAGAAGCTACTATGTGCCACCCTGAAAAGCCACAGTGAATGTGGTCCAGACCAGCCCCTCTGCGGGTGCTGGTGGCTTTCCTACCTGCAGTAACATGAACAGCTAATATTCCTGACCAGAAAACACAGACACTTGTGAGGTCTTGTGCAAAAGTAGATGAGTACAGTGCTCCGTCCGAGTGACAGAGGTGATGGATCCAAGGCGAGTGTGTTTAAAGCTCTGGTGGCAGCTGGGCCTCTGTGGCAGTGCCAGCCCCCGTCAGCCAGCGCCCAATGCAAACATGATCTACACCCTGCACTTTTGGACAGAGATATGGCTGAGGCTGAGGCTGCTGACACTCGATCCACGTTATCTCAGGTATGTGGTGATCAGCTGAGCGCCTTCACTGCTGGCAGACCTGATTTACACTGGCAGAACAGGGAGCCAAAGCCAGCTTAGGTTTCTGCTTCTGCAGCCACAAGCAGATGCACTGACCCACCACAGCCAAGACTGGTCTTGAAAATGACTCTCCTTTACGGAGACAATTAAATCCCTCATGTGCAGCCTTGACATTAAAACATATTTCAATTTAAAAGCAATATTTAGTAATACAGTTGGGTTTTTTTACCAGTTTATTTGGGTGCCAGAATCCAGCAGAAACCTCAGGACTGGCTGATTCATGCCTGTTTCATTTTTCCTTTCAATCCATTTTGTCTGAAAAGGAGACATAAGCAGTGAAGCCAATATAGTTTTATTGGATCCAGTGCACTACCACTAAAACAAATATATGTACACTCAGGCCACTACACTTTTATTAAAACAAATAGAATTTAATTCAAACCAGCATTCAATAGCTACAGATTTTGGTGGGTGGTTGGTTTGTTTGTTTGGGGGTTTTTTGAGAGATGAAATGAAATCCTACCAATACTTTTGCTCAATATGTTTTCACAATCAGATTCATTTGACCTAGGCAATATATATTTATCATAGGTAACACATTTTTATTAAAAAGAAATTTACAGAAACCAGGTTGCTTTTGAGTGTATAGACAGAAATACCAACCCCTTGTAAGATTAGACCAGGAGGACAGGTGGAAGAGTCTTTATTATTTTTTATGCTGCTAAAAGGCACTTCTACTTAAGGGATTTTTTTGACTGCTGCACTTGGGGTGACAGATATCTTCCCAGAAGTGAGGCTTTTAGAAGTCAGTATCTTTCTAGGTAAAATATACTTTATATAGACCAGCAGTGAAAAAACATACAGAGCTCAATACAAACAAATGCATTCATCAAAGGATTACAGTGAATTAAAACAAGAGCAAGGGAACTAGGACTTGAATCAAGGTATATCTGCATAAGATGGTATTTAGAAGAAGCAGCCTGTGGTATTAATAATCTGAAAAAGAAGCAAAAAAAAGCTCAATACAGTAATGAAACTGAGTTGTCGCTTACAGTAGTGATGTTCATTTTATTGCATTTCCACACTTCTATTTGTAAATGAGATTTTTACAGATGCCAAAAGGAAGTACATTTCCTTTTGTCACTAAGTGTTTCTGCAAATCAAGCCTAGGTCTCCATGTGTGTCTAATAGAAACCATGGCTTTATAAAAACCTCATTTTGCACTTCCAAAAGCTTTCCAGTTCTTTATTCATTGTGATCTATCCTTTGATCTGGAGCAGTCATTGTCTTCCCTATTCTCTCTGCTTCAGTTTATCAGAGAATAATGCAGAACTTAGGAAGAGTGCATGGTAAACCATTCACCTTTTTTCTTGACAACATTCTGTAAAAGAGGGACTGATCCTGCTCTGTAAGACAAGCTGTTTTCTCCCCCTCAGAGGAAAACACCTGGGACGAGGAGCCTGGATCCCTGGCGGGGGGAGCGAGAAACAGAATCCAAACCAATACGGTTGATAAATGAACTCCCTTTATTAGCAGTCCAAAGGCACTTATATAGTATACCAGCTTGTTAGCTCCTAAGTGGCTTATAGCTTATCAAGACACATTTCTATTTCTACATAATTGGACTACATTGGCAAGTTTCCACAGTCTTGTTATGATCAAAAGAATTTTGTGCTCAACTCCCCTGGTTCACTCCCGGACAGCACAGCTGCAAGTTCTTTACTCCCTGTCTTTTCTCAGGCTGATTGTTTACTTTCACACAGGGACTTTCCCACAGAAAATGTCTCTCACACACACAAGCCCAAAAACCTCCAGCCTATTGCTTGCACAGTTCTTTTATTGATCCCAATAATTCTATTCCCCAACAGTTGAGATGTGTCTGAGCAACACTGGAGCATACATTTCTGTCCAAGTCGGGAGAATGCATGCACTTAATCCCCATGGGTTTATTCGAATTCCTTTTCCTCCATTGTTAGTAAAGTTTGGGAAGAAAAAAGAAAAATTATTTCATAATCTTGTATGAAAATCAGCTGTAGCAGATTGTAATGGCCTCCTCTGAGCTCAGAGAGGTAAGAGAAATGAGGGTGCAGCTCTGCAACCACCGTGGCTGCATTCAGACCTACCACAGCTGGAAACAAGCACATCCATGAGCACTGAAACATCATCTTGCTTGCTGCTTGAGTGCCCCCAAGGCTGACAGAAGATGTCTGGTGTATGAACATCTTGGTGGGGTATCAGAAGTAGTGCATATAAATACACAGCGGCACAGGGATGTTTAGTGAGGGGGGTGTCCCCTGATTTTGCTCCCTGTATCCTAAAAAGTATTGTCTTGTGTTGACCTTTCCTCTTGAATCAAGGGCTCTCTCTGAGTGTCAGTCAGGAAAGCATCATTAGATAGCAGTGGTGGGGGAGCACTATCCCGTCCATATGGGCTGAACAGCTGCCTTTGCAGACTTCCCAGCCAGGGGAGCAAAGGATTAAGTTCAAGACCCATATCCAGACACTCTCCCCCACATTGAGCTGAGTGACAGCACGGTGCAGGTGACAAAATGCTTCCTCTATTTCCAATTCACTTTGTCAGAGACCAGCTACTTCTCCTTTGCCTTGTTCCCTGTGACAACATTTCCAGTCAACAGCTCAGCAGCTGCATCTGCCCGTCAGGCTTCTCCTCCCTGCCAGCCTGGTGCAGAGAGAGGAAAAAAACCCGACCCTACTCCAAACAATTTTAATTAATACTGACATTTATCAAACTGCAGAGGAAGCAACTGCTGCTTGTTGCTTGGGATTATGTGAAAATAGTAGAAATAAATGGAACTGTCATAAAGTTGTAGACCATCCTGTCTTCATTACATCTAATGCCTGGGAGAAGCGAGTTGTGAGCAGCAAGAGATACAGGAGCTCATGGGGCGGCTGATGGACGGCCCAAGCACTGAGGCTTTCTCTGAAAAGCAGGCTTTTCCTAAACCATGCTGCCTCCTTCACATGCAGATATGTGGATCTACTTGGGACATTGGAGACGAGCTCTGCACAGTGACCCAGTAAATGCCATCCATGCCCCTGCTGTCATGTGCTGCTCCAGAGGTGGCAGACCCTGTCTGTGATTTGGGCATGCTGTGCTCTGGATATCCTGACTCTGACTCAAAGCCCATGTCTGAGTCCTCCCAATTGCTGTTCACCACCTGCCTCACACCTGCCACAGGACTGCAGGTCTGTGACTGGGAGGCACATACACCTTTGACAGGTCTGGTACAGGCTCACTGTGGTGGAAGGGCCAAGTAGCTGCACTATATTGATGCAAAATGCAAACTGTACATGCTTTCCATTTCATGCAAAGCTTGTATAAGGTCTCTGCATCTTTCTAAGCCTTCTTACCCATTTGCTGATTATTTACAGGCCTTTTAAATGTTGCTTAAAAGCTGTAGTATTTATAACAGATTTCTACCAGGGCAGCCTTTTGGATGTTCCTACCTGCTTATTGACAGCTTTTCCTTAAACTTCTCTGTAGCACTTATTTCCTAGCACAAATGTAAACCATGAAAGAGAATAATTTCTTCCTGACTCCCGGATGTAGAAAAGAATTGCTCTTTCTCCACAGAGGTGTTCCTGCATCCCAGGTGTCATTTACTTTAGCTTAAAAGCTACAACAAGGAAATAAGGAAATAAATAGAAAGGCTCTGTATAATGGGTCAGTAGTGTATGTGATTTCCTTTGCAAGAGCTAATATCTGACCTGATATGCAATGCCAGCTGACCCACTATATGCTTACAATACACCCTATAAAAAAAAAAAAATTATCCCAAAGAAATCTCAAACCCAACATCCTGTGAACCAGTTAAAAATAGATGTTCCAAGCAAGGGATTTGTAGATCAAGAGAAGCTTATCCACAATCCCTCTGGGAAAAGTAAATCCTCCTGTGGCCCCAGAAAAGTCCAGTGGAGTCCTCTTGGGACAGAGAATTCTGGTGTAGGTTTGTTGCTCTTCTGAGAACCTGCAGCTCTGGATTCACACCCAGTACTCTTCTGAATGCCATTTTTGCCTCAAAGAGCCCTGTCTTCCAGGAAGGAAGCCACTTAAGTGATCATCAGTGCTTTCCCAAGCGCTGAAATGGGGCCAAAAGCAAAGAAAATCTCAAATCTCCCAGACCCATACTCAGTTTTTAACCCCACAGACATACTGTGTGAGCAGACAGACGAATTTCTGTAAAATGCTCAGTAATTCCAGAATCAGATCCTGATGTTAAATAGCTGTAGACCCTCAAAGCAAAGGGCCCCCCCACCACACACCCCCTCCTTGCATCCCTAGACACAGTCATGTATAGTGTAAGACTCCAGATTCTGTTGCAGCACACAAGAAGCCAGGATACCTTCTGCAGCCCTTGCTTTTAATGCAATTGTTCAATAGCATACAATAAAGCAGTCATCCTATAGTGACTTTCAAATGGGCCCTCTGATCCTGAAAACACACTCTGAATGATAAATGAGTCTTCCAAATATTGCTAAAGTGAAATCCACCTCTTTTTGTCTCCTTTAGCTCTAGCCAGCAGCAACTGTTGGCTGCTGATAGCTACAGACTGCACATTTCCCTTTCAGGAAACAAATATTGTTTTATTTTGTAGAAAAAAATATCCCCGGTAATGTCAGCTATAAAGTACAGTAACTGGTCTTCAGCAATACATTGAATTATACACACCTAACTGTATTGGAGACTATAAATTCATCAGATGGTGCAGGCCAGGGGGCTTGAGGAGTGGAAGGGATTTGTCTCTTGTCCCCCTCCGGGGAGAACTGTCACCCCAGTGCTGAGATATTGCTTGAGCAGTGACTCTCCAGGGGCAGAAAAGGCAGAACTTGCTGAGTCTGTTTGTGATCTGCTTATCTATTATTGGCATTCAGATCCCGTAATAACTCAGGGAATAAAAATAGAAAATGTGCCCACTCAAAACATCTTTGGATCCCGAAATGACAAATTTCTACTGCAGGGAAGAGATGGATTTGGTTCCTGCCAGTCCAGTTCCCATGGGAAAATACCTAGCCATATTCTGTGGTAAGTTTTTAGAAATGCATATGGTTGTGGGGATGTGTCAGAAAACAGAAAAGAAAATCACAAGCAGTGATAACGTCACTGACATGGCATTAAAGCCTACTTGCAGCTGTTCAGCAGTTACATCATACACAGTGATAAAGATGGTATTTTTATGTTTCCTCGTATTTGCTATTTATTTTTCCCTGTTTTTGGAAACCTGGATCTATTACTTTTCTTCCCCTGACATTCTCCTCTGACCTTTTCTTCCAGCTTTTCTAAGTTCCATAAGGTGCCCTCTTAACAACCTTTGAGCAGTATTGCATATCTAGCCACCTTTCTGTTGATAAAGCAACTTTAGAGTTAAATCTCTTTTTAAACTATGTTTTAACAGAGACAATAAAAATTAATTGGGAATTAAAAAAAATTGTATTTTCCAGGCAAAAGAAGCAGGTTAAGTTGTTGGAGTTCTTTACATACATTTTACATACATTGATTCACTGGTCTGTTATTTCCATTATGGCTCGAATTGCAATTCCTAATCCATGTCAATTTTGAGCACCTAATTGCCAGTTAAAATGCAATATACTCTCTTTAAAATGAGAAGTATCCTTGCCTTTGCTAACAAACATCTTCACTGGTATAACTAACTTTCTACAGTGCTTTTTGTGGTGTCTATTGCTGTTTTATTTTCCTGTACTTCTCTCATCAAGTGAGCTTTATTTTTAATAGTTTTGTCAAGAACAACAACAAAACCTCAATAAAATGATGAGACTGTTTCATCTCATTGTGCCTTTTCCGGAGTGTTGATTAAGATGCAAAAATATGAATCACATCACCACATGACTTATGTAACAGGGAGTTCTTCAGTCACTAATTTCTGTTGTCTACCTGTCTAATCCAGTGATTTTAGGTCAACACTGAGATCAAGAGCTTATTGTTTTTAATAAGCCATTCTTATTATAAACCTATGCATCACGCTTATTATTTTTAGTCATAGAATTTTCATTAGAGATCTGTGCCTGAGATCCACGCATGACTCATTACATGACAATATATACATTATACTTGTTATAAGTCATTCAAATTTGGGGACAAATTTGACCTGATGTAGTACAGTGTTAGTTCCTAAAATGATAATGTTGTGTTTATAGCCCCTGCATCTATATGGGTGACTGGAGGTGTAAGCTAACACAGGGAGGAAGGCAAAGAAAACCCCTAATTTCAGTCTGTGTTTCTCCATCTTAATGCAAACAATCAATCATTACAGAAGGAAGCACGATACCGATCCTTTCCCCACTGAGGTCAAGTAGTGACTTTGAAGTGAGGGAACTGGGTTCACTGATAAAAATGATAGACAATTAGTGAGTGCTGTGTTTAATTGGAATGAATGAACTTGATTATTTGGCTTCCAATAAAGAAAAATAAATGCTACATAAATCCATTAATAATGAAGAATCTTTGGGTGTTTGTTTGTTGTTATTTTTGATGCTCAGAAGTGGGTCACTCTGTATGTGCATAAACAAAGAAGATAAATGGCTAGAAGAGGAATGAATTTTCCATAACCTGATTAAAGGATACGTCTGGCTCCTCAGAGAATGTTATAGTGCTTAATGATTTTGTTGTTGCTGTTCTTAATGTGTCTAATGTTTGCTGTTTAAGAAAATCAAGAATAATGTTAAAAGGTTGCTCCAGAAGGGAGCTGTCAGCCAAGAGGAGAAGAAAGCCTTGTTTAGCCAACAAATTCTCCACTGGCAAACTGCAGAGGGAGAGAAGACCCCTCCCACCCTCAACCCAGGGTGAAACTTCACTGGATCTAAAATGAGGGGCCAGTAAATCGTGTGGTGTGACCCCCCCAAACCCCATGTCCCCTGACTGCAGCTTAGCTGGAGCATGCATGGTGCAGCAGTGTGCACACAAGCTCCAGGTACATGCCCCCTTGACAAGCACTGTGTGTGCCCTGGGACCTGGGCTCAGAGAAGAAATCCCAGCAGCCTCAGTTTAGATGTTCTGCTATAGACCCAAGGTGTTCCATCTTTCAGCATCCTCTTCCCCAGAACTGAGTGTCATTGCAGCTGAGAGCCAGAGCACCCCTGTGCTGCACAGGACCAGACCTCACACACACGGTCTGACCTTGAGTGTCCTTGCATCCTGTGCCCAGGAGAGCAGGCTCAGCCTCTTTGCTCCCTGCCTCCCTGCATGACAAGAAATGTATCTCATGGGAGGTCCAAGATGTGGAGCTGGCACTCAGCCAGGATGGGCTGCAGCACTCCCCAATCCTGAAAATGCTCACAGGGAAGAGACCACAAATGGCCTGCTCTTGGCCCAAAATGCCTTTTGGTTGTGGCCTCATACAAATTCAGATGTGGATGTGAGGATATCCCTGGATCCCACTGCTTAGACCCAGGCTCTGTAGTCCCATCAGTTTGCACCAATTCCTGGTATCAGCATCTCCCAGCCACTGCACAAAGTTCAGTTTTCTCCCAGCTGCTTGATCAAAATCCAAGTGTTTCCAGGCTAGCGTGTGCTCTTTTGGCATTGGCTGTGAGACTAGACATAAAATCCTAATGGGCTGTGTTATTATTTTAGCATGCTGCTCGTACAGTTCTGTGCAGAGCAAACTAGGGGAGGCAATTGGCAGATGCTATGAGATCACAGCAACAAGAGTTGAGAGAAGTTGCGTCGACAAAGAAAAGACAGTTCCCTAGCTTGAAGGGCTTTCTGCCTGCCAAATTGTGAAAGTCTGCTAGAGACAAATGAAGCCACAAGAATCCCTAACAGAGAAGTTGCAAAAAACACACATAATATCATATGAAGGCTCCTTTGCAGCATGAAATGACAAGCACCTTAACCAGAGCAGCTGCTACTAGCGATCCCCGAAATGACAATTAGGAAGATGATGACAGTAATAATACACCTTTGAAGGATAAAGCCTTTATTACGGGAAAATTAACAAAATTAATTCCTAGTATTACTCAATAATTTGTCTAGGGTCACACGAAGGTTGAACCTTACTCTCTTTAGAGACAACATTTTTCACAAGTCTACATCTCCTTAAGAAAAGAAGCCCTATTTATTTCTTGCAGACATGTTTGCAGTTTGTATAGCTACTTCCATAATATCATCAAGCCGGTCTTTGTTAGCTCAGGATCCTTTTCACATCGCTCACCATTTTAGTTCCCATAACAACAGAATACATTTGTAATATGGAAACTCAGCTTCTCTCAATTCTTCTGGGCAAGCTTGTTTTCTTTGCTTAAGAGAAGTGTGTAACATGCTAGAGGTTTGTGCAAACCTGAAGACTTGCATAGTTGAACACAGTAGGCGATCTGATGCAAAGTTCTGATGAAATTACATTCCTATTTAAACAACATCTTCAGGTAAAGTGACAATTTCGAATGCCTGCAGCTTTTAGCTTTGGTATAGCCAGGGGTTGCCACACCATATCTGCATTTTCTAATTGAGATGTGAAATACATGTTTTTGAATATGCCTTTTTAGATTCCAACAAATTCATTGTGTATTTATTGTGCGAAAAAACAGTTTGAAAACAACAAAGTTGGCTAGCCTAGCAAGCTTTATCTTCTGCCTATAGCTCTTTCCCTGAATTCAATACTGCAGGCACAATTTAATGCAAACCCAATTTATGACTTAATGCTCCAGGGACCATAGTGGGAGATTGTTACATTATTCTTTTCTAATCCTATTTGTGTTTTAATTTGCTAAGTCTGTAATGAGGTGCATGCCTTGAATAGATTCAAGATCTTCAACATTGCTTTTGACTTTGTTTAATATAATAGATTGTACAGTTTGCATTCAGAATTGAGGTGTTCCAGTCAGCGCTATCTCTTCATTTTCAAAACTAGAGTGGATAAAATTATGTTCTGAAAGTAATTGTATCCATGTTTCCTTGTTTATCACTTAATGGTGTATTTCCTGCTATAATTTTCTGTTACAATATGTGAGGTCACAAAAATCAATTCTCTGTGGACTCTGACTTGACTGTTCAAAATTACTCCCCAAAACACTCTGAAAAAAATATGGAGAAAATAAAGCACTGGGTAGTAAGTGGCTGGCTATACTAATTCTTTCATATTATTGCTTTTAATTTTTAATTATTTATGCTGTTGAAACTCTAGCAAAAATACAGAGAAATGGAGTAAAATGTCAGTTACATGAGATACTCAAGTGATAATAATCAACATACCCCTATTTATGCCAAAGATTTATGGCGATAAATCTACCCCAATATACCCATAGCATTTTGGTTCTAAAATTTATTGCCTGTGATCCCAGTTGCCATTCATCTACACGGAGATTAGAAATCCCATTCAAAATCATCTCTAGACTTTAGCTTTGTTTTCATTCTGTTTGGAATAGAAAAAAACAGAGAACTCCATAATATAATTGATTTTATTTTTGTGATCATATTTTAAAACATAGTATACCAAAAAAATGTAACAGTTGAGAAAGGTAAAATATTTAAAAAGGAAAAATTCAATGCCTTGACAGGAAAGGGAAGGGGAAGGAGAAGGGGAAGGGGGAGGGGAAGGGGAAGAGGAAGAGGAAGAGGAAGAGGAAGAGGAAGAGGAAGAGGAAGAGGAAGAGGAAGAGGAAGAGGAAGAGGAAGGGAGTAATGTCACAGTGACTTGGATTTAAACAGGACGCTTGTTTTCAGACAGCACACAGTATTAATAATATTTCCCTGACTGGTTCTCATTGCTATTACACAAATCTGTGTCCTGAGTCACCTTCATCCTGTGACAGCCATACCAGGAGAAAATCAGAATTTTGATTCCAAATGCATGGTCAGAGCCAGCTGTTCTTTTTCCTGAGCTCTGGCACTGTAGGAATCTCTATTAAACTCACAGAATGTAGCTGAAGCAGCTGTGTCACTGACCCAAAATAAGCTGTAGGCAGACACTCCACAGAGCACAGGGAACAGTGTTTACACTGATGCTCACCTTACAGACATCTCCCACCTAAATGCCTTCTTTCAATATTAGTCAGATACTCCTCTTGATTTCTCCCATGTTTTCCTTTCCTGGCTACAGTTTTGCCTAAATCTATGCCTTTGGAAACAGGCAGAAGCCAAAAAAATCCAGGATTTTATAAAAATCAAAAGACAGACAATCTTTTCCAGAATGCATCTATCCAGGACGTGGAGTTAATAGCAACAGTACAGCAGGATCATGCCTTATGAGTCACAAGTGCAGGACTCCAATAATCAGGATAATGAAAGCTCTTGCAATTTAATTTCTTTTTCAAGTATGTGTTCTGTTCACTTTCCACATAGTCTTGAGAACTAATAAATCAGAATAATGGAAAGCTTACAGAAACCTTGCATTGTATTAAGAGCTGCTCTTAATTTGTGAAACCTCCACTCAGGCCAACAGATTCTTCAGTTTTTTTATTTATCAAAGCAAGCATGAAGTAACTCCAGCCTTTCTCAATTTCAGAAGGAGGAGAATGAGGAGTCTGGATTCATATCTCTGGCTCTGAGCAGATGGGTGCTGGATCAACTGCCGCAATACCCTTATTTTACATTTTGAATGCAGCTAAAATCTCTCATAAACTTGGTTTTGGTAAATCCAGACAGTGGGAACTCAGTGAGGCCCTACACTCTCTGACATTTTTGAGCTCTGAGAAAACATCTGTGGGTATAACGATACCATCCATGCAAATTCCAACTCCCCCCTTGGTTAGTACTGAACACAAAGCCTGAATCTCTAGTAATCTCCTTACAGGTAAACTAAAACAATCTTTATTTCATACAGCCGAAAATGAAAGACCAGTCCTCAGAATCGCCCTTGGTTAAGACTGATCATTTTTGGAGGCAGTGCTGTCTAATTTTTTGCAATGTATCTGCTCCCACTTACACCAGGTAGTGTCTGGTGATGATACTGATGGGGAGGACACATGAGGAAGGTATAAGGGGTTTAAGTAGCATATCCACAGACCTAATAAACAGAAAGCACTGAAGTCTAGGTGGAGGATTTTCAGATAGTAATCTTCATAGACCACAAGTGGTCTTTGGAGTCCTTTCTGATCATCTGGAGAGTAAAATTAATTTTTGCCCTATTACTTAGGTTCCTGGCACCAGGACTGGTGGAATCCATCAATATCACTTCATTGAATCTTGTTGTGCCACAGAAAAATAAAAAAAGGCATGCAGGCTGTGTCGGGACTGTGTCCAACAGACAGAGCAAAACAGCTTTTGGAACTGGAGCTGGATGGCTCTCAAGAAGGGCTGCTGGCCATGAGTTAGCAGAGGAGCCATCAGATCCATGGGACAAATTTAAAAATTACACTCATGACTGACAGTCACTGCCTGCTTCCACTATCCCCCACATAATGACTGGTTTAAGAGTGCTGCATCTCCAAAAGTTCCTGTCAGACAACTTTGAAGGGTTAAGTGTCATCCAGCATCCAACCCCTGGCTGTATGTACTGCAGTCCGCCAGGCCCCTGCCCCACATGGGAAAGAGCATGGAAGCTTCTGAAGTGGATCTTTGGTGAAAATGAGATGCTTGACTCCAAGAGTGCAATGCTGGAAGCCTTCTCGCAGTTTCTGTCTTTCCTAAATGCATCAGTACTACCTCTCTATTTCACTTTCACACAGAGTTATGCCTCTCTACTCTGCCCTGACCTAGCCATATCAAGAAATTAAATAAACTTCCACATTAGTTCCCAGGGGGTAACCTTTGGACAGGACTAACACACCAGTAGGACCTGCCTATGCTTAGTTGGTTACTCCACTGCTGTAGAAAGTGCAAGTTTGAATCTTCTCAGGCAGATGAAAGAACTGAACACATATTTCCCACTCCCTGGGTAAGTGCTCTGCCACCTGACTTTTACATAAAAGCAGGGCACGATGCACTTCTCATATGTTCTCATTTACAAGAAAGCAGCATCAGTTACCCCTCTTTGTTCCAAAATCTGCAGTGGATGCCAGAATTGTTAATGTGTTCATTTCCTCTGCAAATACCCACTGGACTTAGATCACCCAAGGGTTTTAGTCAGAGCAGAGTTCAGTTTCTGTGGCTCAGACAGTCCTGAGGCACGTGCTGAGCTGCTCAGGAGGGAAAGTACAACACGTGGGACAAGGATGTAGGATACATGCCTTCACAGACAGCTGACAAGCAAGCAGGGCTTTAGACTTCTGTGTCACACATTACTTGAAGATGAGCTTCATCTTACTTAATATCAGCCTTCTGATTGCTGGGCAACTCAATTACACCAATCTTGACTTCTCCTTGAGGCAGCAAGGAGAGATGGGCATTTCCCAGAGCAGATTTGCTTGTCAAAGAAGACTCACCTTTGCTTGATGCAAGCACCTCAGGATGTAGTTCCACCTTTCTCTGTAACTGGCACAGTTTTAAAGCTCCTCATCCTTTCCCATGCACACATGCAGCTCCCACTGGCTGCCCTGGCCACCATAGGGCTTGCAGACTTGCAAGCCAGGACAGCAAAATCCCATAAAGCAAGTCAGAATTTCCCAGAGCACTGCCTGGGTCAAGTCAAGGTTTAGTTTTGACTTCATTTTGTTTGTGAGTGTCCAGATAGAGTAACTGGTTTTCTGTGATAGTTGGAAAAGAAGAGTATGAGGGAAGAATGTCTTTTACCTGCTAGAGTCTAGGGGGCATTTATGAGAGGACACATCTTGTTTATTATTGAAGATGCATACTAAAGCTTTAAAATACATCGGTGATTTGATGGTCTTCTGTGTGTAGCAAAGAGCAACTGCACAGTGAACCCTGTGTCTAAAGAACAGAGAGTGCCAGAGCTGCAGAAGAATCCTTGTCACCTGGCAGCAAAAGGCACTTGTAGAGAGCAGCAATGCACATTTAGCCAGGGAATATTTTTCACCATGGGCTAGGAGGGCTGCAGTGCCCTTCCTCTCCCTGCCCTTACGCCCAGTGTTGGGCGTAAGAGGACCAGGCACCAGCACAGCCCACCAGCACCCATCCTCACTCCCACCACTAAGAGACACCTCCAACCTGCAGGTCACAGCAGCTGAGGCTGCTTTAACAGTAGGCAAACAGGCAGCTGCAGACTATGGAAACACAGGCAGGGAAGCACTTCCAACAGAGAAAAAAAAAAAAAAAAAAATCAGTGCCCACAAGATAAAATGTATTCAGTGGGTAATATGATGCCTGCATGCTAAAATTCCTGAAGGTAATTAGACTTCATGTTTGCATATGCTTATTGCTTTGTCTCAAGTATATTTTCCCTAAAAGCATTAAATATTTTGCTATAATTCCTTAAAGACAGAAAGCATCCATTTCTCCACAAATGAAATCAGACATTTGTGTTTGTTCCTTCATATAGATGCATGTAGGAAAGTGTAAGCGTACATCTATATGTCTCTATTGAATGTAATAATGTGCACAGAGGTATCTAACCTTATAGTTGCTATTAGAAAAACAAAACAGAAGGAGGAAAGCTGTTAGGTGCTCCTTCCAGGAAGCTGACAGTGGTGGCTGACCTTTATCATGGCACGAGCACGTATTAGCCAAAAGAATACCTTAACAGTTTTTTAGTACCCGACTATATGTTCTGTTCTAAGGAATAGCAAATGTTTAATCATAAATATTTTAATGGCTTCAGGGATTCATGGTATTCAATGACTGTGTTAAATGATAATAATCACATCTGGTTTATTACTATAGTAATTCAGCAGCTTCTCTTCAGTAGTTATTTTTTATTATATGTGCTGTGCTACTGTCATGGTCATTTATAGCGGTAATATTTTAAAGTGGCTCATTTGTTTGTTTAAGGACAGTTTCACAATATATTTCTGTATTAATATACATTTTGTACTATTATTTTCAAGCTGCCACTGGAAAATTGATCCTAGCTTGTTACAATGAGAGGGGCTGAGACTGACGCAGAATGCCAATGCCAGGAGCGAGTGACAGAGCAGATGGGTAGTGTACTGGTCTCCACTGGGGCTGTAATTGCTGTTGAGTTTTATTCATAAATGAAGGGGTCCATTAAGAAATAGTTAACTAATAATAAACACGAGGGGAGGATTTGAATCAGGCAGAGCACAGACAGAAAAATGCCATTGTTAAACAGTCAAAAAGCAACTGGATACGGCCATTTTACAAATTATTGCCCAATAATACTCCCATTTTTTACATGCTAGTGCACTTATAATGGAGGGACCTTTACTAGGGAGACAAGGGAGAACTGATTGATTTTGCTGATCATTTTATTCAGCTGCCTGCCCACTCTCAGTCACATGAGAAAGATCTTATTTATCTTAACAGGATCATTCATGAGAGTAAAGGTTTGGAGGATCAAGACGTATATCAGCACAATTGGGAAGAAAGTAGCAGGAGCTGGTTATCATATTAGAGGGGGGACTACTCAAGACTGGAAAGACCTTCCCATCACTATTTTCTCACCTCAGCATTGCCATTTTCTAAAACCTTGTTTTCCTCAGCATGCTGCACTTCCTAGTCATGACATTCTCAGGCATGTGGGATTCAAGTTATTTACCAGGAGAAAGTGACAGTGGAACACAGAGCACAAGGGAATGACTTGGAGGGTAGCATGTGTGAAGATGTGGTGATCTCTCATCAAGCCCTATTAGCACTGGTGACTCTCTGCTCTCTCAGCAGCCCAGCCTTGGGAGGTTTACGTTGAATTTAAGGTCAGCCAAGCAGTTGGCTTGACCATGATGACTTACATCAGAGCTTGCCCAGTGTATTGAGGCCTTGCATTGTCTTTATAGCTGACACAAAAGAATTAGTAACCATGTTCATGGGTGTGAAAGATATAGATAAAGGCAATTTTTAAACCTTGTTTGTGAAAGAAAAACTGGTAGAGCAAGGGTTAACTTTCCTCTCTCATTTTTTGCTCCTTTCTCTCTCTTTCCATTTCCTTTCCTGCTTTTAATGACCTGGTGAAGGAGGTTCTATTTAGTTCAGCAAAACCTCTCCACTATCCCGCCACACAGGATGTATTGAATTGTTGCAGCAGAAGTTAAAAGGAAAGTAAGGACAATTGTTAGTGCTTCTTTCCTGCTCTGTTTTCTAGTTGGTTTGATTGGTTGGTGAGCTGAGGGTAAATGGCTTTTATAGCATTGAATGATGAATGCCTCTGAAATAGTCTGTAACCAGAAGTGCCGACTGACATGCTGCTGATGTAACTGACACACAGGGTTATGTTTGTATAGAGTCACTTAAATAAACATGTGTTAGGCTGGAGCCAGCTACACCAGCCCTTCTTTACTTCCCCTCCACCCTTCATTTATCACTACAAGATAATGATAACGATTTGATCTTCCTATCAGTCATTCATTATATTAATTAATTAAAATGTAATTGTTTTAAATGCTTCTCCATTGCTGTGGGTACTTTGTACTGCACTTAAAACACACACGCTATCAGAGGACAAAATAAATCCTCAATGAAAAGACACACTCATCAAATGGGCTCCTTCAAACTAGCAGTTCCTTTCATCCTGCAATTATCTCTGTAGCCTTCAAAGTGGCCTCTCCCTAAATGCTCAGGAAAATAAATTGGTCCAGAAGCTTGACAAGGAGTTCAACTAATCCCAGGTCTTACAAAAGGAGCCAAAGAAAATTCCTCAGAGAAAAAGTCCTTCTAGGAGACTTCCCCTTTCCTCTACTTGTAGTTACCCTTGTGCAATGTTTCTTCCTTTGTGGCTTTCTGTGAAGCTTCATCAAACCTTATAAAGATCTTTATTCCTCTCTATGGCTTTTCTGTCTCCCAAGTAAAGTGCTGAAATAAATTTCCAATCTAAGATTTAAAATATATATACTGGCATTGAAACCCACACTTCAGTATGATTATACTAGGCAAGTCAGTATGCAACAATCTGGTTTTAATGTGTAAATCATGGAACAGTGCAAAACAAGGATAAGAATTTATGCCAGGGCCTTTTCTATGGGTAGCTCTTCTGCTTGGCTTTGGGATCTCTGACCGACCTAACACTCAGCAAAGCTTTATTGCAAGACTCAGGCAGGCTTAAATTTAATAACTCACACATCAGAAATATATGGTTACTCAAAGTGCCAGTATGAGATAGCATCCATTATAAGACTGGTTTAGGCACACAAGGATGGATTACTTTCACAAGAGGGAGTAAATGGAATTTAAAAATTCTATAAATTGCATTTACCCTGATTTTATTCTAATACTCTCTTTGTTTATTTCCCATCACTGTGCACTGGGAGTGAACTCTGCCTTGCCACATGCCCAATTTCCATAGCAGCATTCCACAGCAGTGCAAAAGATTGCCTGCACACATAAAAGAGACTGGATAAAACAGTGCACTGGTGTGTTCCTCTTAAACATCACCTGATATTGCTTGGTTTTTGTACCTTAGTCCTCTGGGTCTGAGCCACCACTAAGCTTCTCCCTGGCATTGCCCACTTGATGAATAAGGCTGTCTGTTCTCAGACCACCCTGCCCGTGCTGCCACACAGCCTAGAGAACAAACAGACTTTGCTAGTGTCCATGTGAGGATTTTCCATGCACTCGGTTACTAGATGCAGTAAGGCCTTCTAGCCATCTCTGAGATGCTAATCCTTACATAAGCCTTCAGACTATGCCTATAAAGGGCCCCTCCTAACTGGCTCTAGCGCTGTTTGGAATCAACTGCTGGGGCAGAAACAGATGGGATGGAAAGGAAAGCTCTGCAAAGCCTTCTGGGGCCCAACTACCTCCACTTTAACCTCTATCCAGATGAGCTGGGAAGCTCTGGCAGCTGGTGGAAGCTTTCCCAAATTTACACCACCTGCTCTTCATGCCTCCATGCTTCAGATGAGTCAAATGGAAAGGAAATTCTTAAAAAAGCCCATGGTGGATTCATGGTGTAAATCAAAACTGGGAGCAAATCACCGTAGCTGTTATAGAGAGTTTTGTTTTTGGACTTAAATGTTTGTTTTAATATGGTGGTCTTTCACCCTTCTTTTCCTTGCTTTCTCAAGACACATGGATGGCTACTGCCTTACTTTACACTGAGCTTGCTTTAATGATGTCAGCCCATTCCTTGGAATGAGACTGCTAACAAACTTCACACCCTTCCACTCTTGTTTTCTGAAAAAGGGCCTCTTGCACTGGGAGACCTGAAGAGTTACAGGACACAGCAGTAGCTGTGGCACTCAATATCTCGTTGGAGGCATGACATTTAGCACACCCTTGCCTGGCTATTTGGATTCTGGAGAACACTGTATGCCTGATTTCTATCAGGTCTAAGCAATGCCTCATTGCAGGCCTAAATTGCAGGACAGAATCTCTTTAAGGGAAAAGGAAAATGAATATCACCCTCTATAAATTAGCTGGAACAAACAAACTAGTTGCTCAAAGTTACTGTACTCCTGCCAGGAGTCATAAACCAGCTAGCTGTGTTTAAGAAAAGTAAAAACTGTTTTTCCTACCATGGAATAAACATTCTCTGGGTTCTATTCCTAACCACAAATGGCAAATGTATGCAACTCTCTGAGAACCAAATTCTGCTCACTTTCCAAATTCGCTTAATCTCCAATCCTGGGAGATTAATTAACTCGACAGGGAAGCCAACACTGAAGTTGGAATAGAAGTGTTTTTTGAAGTAAGTGGTGTTCAGTTCATCTAAAGAAGCTGCTCTGCTGAGGCCAGCAGAAAAAGCTGCAATATTTAACCTAGATGCTCCTGTTTTCCAGTTTTGCAAGTTTTGATTTTAAAGTAAGAGACCTGAAAAACAGATACTGAGCACAGATATGACCATCTTTTAAGTGAAAGAGAAAGCATTTCTCTACCTCTAGAATTAATTCCAAAGATTTCCAAACAAACCGCAGAATGAGCACACATTCACAGAGCATACACAGTATACATGTGCTGAAAATGAGTTTTTTGCTTTTTCCCAGGAAAGAGCTAATCCTCTAGTTCAGAATTCAAAAAATCAGATCATCCCACTCGTCTGTGGGAACTGCTGCCTGGTTTCACACAGGCTTCCAGCAGTGAAACCTGCAGAGAACCCCAGCATTCCTGCATGCCCCCTCACTTGCAGACAAAGGCAGGGAGTGTGTAATACGTATTTTCATTGTAGGAAGAATGCCAAGAGGCAGAAGTTGTGTCTTCTCCATGGCCCTTTTAAATCATCTGGTGTTGCTCTGGTTGTCCTGACTTCACAAGAGGCCTTGAGGTCCTTCTGTAATTACAAACACATCCTCAAGTCCTGCATCCACACCCAGTCCCTGGCATCCTCCTGGCTGGGCCTTCAGCTGTGCATGGTTGAATTCTAGGGGCTTGACACAGTTCACTTAATTTCTCTTGACCTTGCCTTACCAGCAGCAGTTCAAAAAGCCATTTAAATGCTTTCATGCCTTTGTGAACAATTCTACAAGTGAAGGTATATTACCCGCAAGTCAGCAAGCAGCTGAGATGCTGACTTCTTTCAAATGAGTTAGAAATAGATCTTGATCTGTCTAGGCATCTTTGAAAATCTTCTTTACATTCAAACTCTTCACAAGCCAAAATACACTTCAAAATCTAATACACTGTGCCTAAACTTTAAAAGGATATAGAGTTATTAGTTTTTCAGCAGGTCTTGGTTGACAATTAGGTCTTTAAAGGAAATGTTTGCCCAGCTTCACAGTATTCTAAACAACCTTAGAGTTCTTCTCAAATAATTGGTCTAAAAAGGAGAAACAAAAAAATCCCACATTGAATGTAAAATTAATGAAAAATATATGTTTTGTTGTTTTTTCCCCCCTCTGTTCTACTCACAATTGCTCCTTATGTTTTCAACCTTTTGGGCAAAGCCAGTATCAATTTCATCATTATCCTGTGTAGTCTCCAACCATATTAAAGAAAATCTCTCTCAACAGGAATACACATCTGCATTTTCTCCTGATTCTTGATCCATTAGCAAACTTGCCAACTGTTCATTGTGAATGAGTAATTTTTGTTTTGAAGAACCATTACTTCATGATTTTTAATGAATATAATGCAGAAAGCAACAAACTATTATGGATTTCAGCGGGAATTTTTCAATCCAAACCAGGTCTGGAGGTCAACACGTGAGATAGGTTATTTGATAGCATATGATAAGATACTAACTCTCCTGTTTCATGACATGCCCTCTAACCCATTACTATCTGAATAAAACATGCCCTTTTTCAATGTGTATTTCTTGGTCATTAAGTTCCCTTCCTGTGCCTGGACTTCGTATTCTGCTCTTGACAGGTTTCTCAGGAAAGAACTAATACAATAGGACTCCCCAAAGGAGTTAAAAAAAGGTGTCTTTGCAGGAAATATTCCTTCCCGGGGCTCACACTGAGGCAGGCTGCCATGTGTGGTCATTCTGCCTTCTGACTGGTGTTGTACGCAGGAAACTGGTTGAGAGTTTGGTGATTGATGTGGGCTGCTGGGTTGGGTCAGGGGAACAGATGTGTATTAGATCCCTGATCAAACCATAGAGAAAAAGTTTGAATGCCTTTAAAAAGTGCCCAATTGCCTGATTTTGCCAAGCTAGTTTGACACATTACCTTATTCATGAGCTATCATTTTCATCCCAAGGGCATATAAACTGGGTAGCATGGAAAGGCATGTTCAACTGAATAATTGACATTCAACTGTGCAGAAAGAAAATTGAATGGGCAAGAGGTCCAGCTGCATATCAATGCCTCAGACTGGTTGCCATATCCAAAACCCAGCAGATTATCTCTTCCTTTCCTTTTTCCTAGAATTCAGTCTACAGTGAGCAGGAATTCGCCACATGCCCTGTAAAACTAAATAAAAAATAAAACAGACAAAATAAAAATTAGAAAAATATGACAATGTAATTAAGGTGATGTGCACAGCAGGGCAATACTAATGATCTCATCAAATGCTTACTGTTGCTTTTTTGGAGAGACTATGGCTGGTTTTAAAGTTTTTGAACAAAATTACATGAATATATGAAAGAGATGAATAGTTCTGTAGATCTGGTGACTGACTGCAAATAAAGCAATAGTATTTGTCATAGCAGCATGTTAGCAAGTTCCTTTTACAATCAGTTAGCTATAAAGCCTGACAATTCACACATAATTATTTAATGTATATCAGTAGAAAAGCTTTTGTACCTCTGGGTTACTCACTGCCATCTGTCTGGCCCTTGTTTGGACATGCAAGTTCTTTAGTACAAGCACTGTCTGTACTTTGGATTCTGTACAGCAGAGCACAGAACATACTGCTGGTGTTTAAAAAGGAAATTATTAATATTTCCCCTATTTACCAGACTAGAAATTCCAATAGATACCATCAGATTCCCTCAACTAGCTTCTGCTAGTGCCCAAGCACACAACTGCTAGTTAAAAACCCTTTTGTCCTGACAGAAAAGTGTTCAGCAAGAAGCACTGAGAACTGAAAAACCCCCAAACCCACTAGAGTTTCCATTAGAGCGAGGTACTCCTCTCTGACAGTGAAGTACAAAATTGTTTAGCACCAAAAAGTGGGATACTCTACATAATGTCACTGACCCTGTCCTTAAACTAAAATTGCAATTACCAATGAAACATATACTTCCAAGTAGTACTGAGAATGAAGCTACCTCTAACCCCTGACTGTTTTTCTGCCATGTACTGGCTTTTTGGAGTAGACAGGTCACAGGGGCCAGCAGAGGTGGGGACCAAATATATGGACAAGAATATAAGGAAGAGTGGCATGATGGTGCAGGGTGAACAGTCCCATTTAGAGAGCATCATTCAGCAACCTTTCTCTACTCCTGGTCACTCCACAAAAAGGCTGTGTGTGCACAGCTTGATCTGGTGCTCCTTTCACTCTGCTGCCACACTTTTCATCCAGTGTTGTGTCCTAGAGGACACAACAGAATGTGCTGCAAGACAGTGCACCCTCCTGACTCTGCCAGGAGTGGTGGTGAACATGTTCTGTCCCAGCTCACACATAAGCTGAGGACCTGTCAGCAAGACACGCTAAATTTATACAAAGAGAGGAAGAGAACAGATTTTACAGGATCTCTGCTGTAGAGAGTGTTTTTTTTTTTAACAGGTCTCCAAATGCTCTGCCCTAGGACTATGTCTCTGGACCTGTATAGAGATGATATTGCACAATCCTGAACTTTCCTTTTAATCTCTCACTAGTGAAGCTTACTGGGGGAATATACTGCTACCAACAATAGATACTTCTTTGATGAATCAAAAGTCTGGGTCTGTACCCACAACAACCTCTGCCTGCTCCTATGCTACATAGGGATGAAGAAGAAAGGAGGGATCAGGGCAGGAAACAAGCATATATTCTACTGGAAAGTATTTTCCAATGTGACTCTAGTTGGTTTGGGGGCTTGAAGAACCAAGGCAATTAGCCACACTTCAGAAATCAGAGAGAGCTGAAGGAATGATCTGCAAAACCAGTGACATTTCCTTGAATTTACCTGCATGACAGAGGAGTTCAAAAGCCCATGGCCCAGTTGTGTGTGCCAGTGAAACACACACTGGCACTGGAACTAAGGCACCATCAACCCCACTGTGTTTTTGTGTCAGGATTTTGGTGGCAGGTTCAGTGACAGCATGGGCTTAGAAAGAGAGCTCCACGGCTCAGTAATTCAGTGCTACATGACCAAGTTTTACAGATATCCTGAATCCCTCCTGTGATATATGCACCATCAAAACATAAATATACCCTTCTGAAGTGGATAATTTTCGGCAATAGGAACCTGAAATCAAGATCTAGAAAAGATTTGTAAGGTGGCAATTTACATGTGCTTGAATAATGTCTCCCAAGTAATGCAAGCGCATCTGAAATTTGTCCCATTAGGCAAGTGTTTTCCAAATAAGTGGTCTGGGAGTCAGCCCTGCTGGAGTCAGCCTCTGTGGCACTGCCAAACAGCAGATTGGCAGCCTAAAGCTACAGCTCTTATTTTCTGGAAATCACAGAATCACGGTCTTCACAAATGTGCTTTACTTGTTGGATTCTTTGAGGATGGAAATTGTCCAGTATAAACTGTGTTGAGACCACAGTTTTGCAACACTGGAAGGAAAAAATAAAGTCTAAGCTCATGCCAACCTTGTAACCACATCAGCAGCACACTGGTCTTATTTAGAAGTACAAGCCTGTAGCAGTTTGGACAACCCCAGGGAATTTCTCCAGATTTATGTCTGCATACCTGAAAAGGTTTTGGAATGAAATCTGTTGAAAGGAACAGAGGAGGACAAGGATGTTCAGAGTTTAATTTATATAAGCTACAGTAAACAACTAAAAATTAAACTAGCGCCTGAAACAGTCCTAGTGAAAACCTCTCCCTCCTGATCCTTTTCCTTGTGACATTTATTGCAGGGCCCTAGAGAGGACTGCAGAGTATGCGGTGATATGAGTCAAATGTAAGACATTTTCCAAATAGGTGAGGGGAGAAAGTTTTCTCTTAACATGTTCCAGGAACAGACCTGAGAAAAACGCCTGATCTGAAAAGACCTGATGAAGAGTTAGCCTTTCATTGCACGGCATTTCCTTTGAAGCGGCAAAAGTGTGTGTGATTGAGGATGCATTTTTGTCACGGCTGCCTTGGGAGTCACATATCCTGTGTTCACCATATTTTATTTTATTTTAATCTGTGATGTTTGACATTTTGAAGGGTTTGCATGCCGTGGACATGATGGTAAACACTTGAATCACACTAGGAACATCAAGAACTGCCAAGCCAAACACCGGAGCTGCACAGGAGGCTGAGACAACAAGGTCTCCAGTGATTTGTCAGTGGTGATGGCACCAAGGGCCTCCCTGGCACTGGGCTCTCTCACTCCTCTAGATTTTACCAGTGGGGCAGGCAATGCCACTATCTCGACAGGATTTAAAAGATTTTACCAAATACTGACAAGTGTAGTCAGCCAAGAAGAGATTTTGCCTACAATTTCCCAGAGGAAAAGAAGCCATTGTGAGAAATGACTGGTTTTTGTTGTTCTGCATTTACATGTCTACCTACACTGAGGCATTTTGCTATGTCTGCTGAGTGTATTTGCTGAAAAAACTCAACAAAACACATCAGTAATCTTTAAAAATAAATATCTTTTCCTAATATTATTCCTGCATGCGAAGAAAAACCCTGCTAATGCAGAAAACCCTCAAAAATGGCTTACATATGCAGCTTTTTTCAGCAAGAGCCTGTAGGTATTTCAAACCCACGCCTGTGTTTCCAAAAGTAAATAGCTGGGATTTAGAAATAAATAAGTGATGAAAATTTTGGTTGTCAATGAGGATAGTGAGTGGGGATAGACAGAATCTCAAAAGTTTCTCTGAAAAACAAATTCTTAAAACCTAAATCTTGCTAGCTTCTCTGAGCCTCCTGTCTCCTATTTTATTTGGGTTGACCTCAGCTCAGGGAGCATGAGGAAGAGGATGGGCCTTCCTTCATCAATGCCTTGCCAATGATTGAAGAGGCTGATGTCTCTGGACTCCTCTGGGGAGATTAAGGAGGCACGGATGGACATTGCAGAGCAAGCAAGATGGGAAGGCACCTCCCACACTTTCTAGCCAGTGCCTTTGTTGCACAAGAATAACATATAAAGCCTTTCATGTAGCTATCCACCACCATCTAGACAGCCGTTTGGTTTTGCCTGTTGCTGCTACAATTGTAAAGTCGTTCCAAGACCTCCCTGCTCTTCTGATTAGGACTTCCTTCTAAATGCTAGACTAAATTTATTTGTGAGCAGTGTATAACCATTTGTTCTTGTGCCAACGTGGCCTTAAAACAACAACAAAAACAAAAAAACCCTAATCCCCCCCCCCCCCCCCCCAAACCCCATTAAAAAATTAAAAATTTTTACATTCCCTGTTGTTTGCTTCTGATGTATTTATAGAGAGTGATCCTATCTCTTCTCAACCACCCCCTTGTTAGACTAAACAAGTCCCTGCTGTGCTGGGACAGCCCCATGGGACATCCCCTGACCCTTCCACCCTGTGCTGGTCTGAGGGTCTCTGAGGGAAAATGAGGGGCTGAGCCAATACCCACCAGGGCTGCACAGAGGGGACACAAGGTGTTTTTGACAGTTCCCTTTACCATCTGTCCTTGGGTAAGACAGATGAAAATGTTAACAGGAGGGAAGCTGGGGAAGGGTTTTACCCTGCAGTAGCTGCTTCTCAGGACTGGCCCTAGTGCACAGCCTTGCACCCAATGCAGCTCAGCTGCACTGTGAAGAGCAGATCAGGTTTTTAACGCAGAGGGTTACAGACCCACAGAAGGACACTTCTCTTTAAGCAGTGGATGAGCTGCAAATTCATACCCTAGTCCTCAGTAACCCCTTTTTGCACTTGCATATGAAGGAGCATAATTACTCCTTCCCTCCATCAAGAAGAGTAACTGGTTTTGTATAGACAATTTTCAAAGTAGTGCAACAGCTACATACACACCCTGCCTCAGCTTCATGTGCTGCAGAGGAGGACAAAGGCTCACGCAGCCACATGCACGTTTTACCCAGTATTACAAAGCAAGAACTTTCAGCTTATCATTTCATGGGACAAATGATACAAGCAAAGCATGGCTGAGCAGCTCCAGGCTTGGCATGAACGGCTCTCAGATAAATCAGGGTAACGTGTGGCTTTTTTGACAGGCTACCACCAAAAAAAGCTCCAGGGCATTCTGAAATATGGCTGGAAACAAACAGGGCTTGACCATATGTGACTGAGAAAGTTATTAATCTCCTCAGAAAATCTTCTTCCACGTCACACAGGAAACTTTTCCTTTTTTTTTGGTTTTAATTAATGAGTTAAACTGCAACAAATAGGAAAGGTTAACTGCTTGTGGGATGACTAAGTCTCTTCAGGCCCATATTTGAATAAAAGGGCAAAATAAAAGCAAAAGTAAGCATCTTTCAGTCTGGCTGCTTCCACATCACCTTGGAAGCAAGTTGTTGGGGGTCTTTCTAGCTCCCTGCTTAATTGTGCCCATATCCAGTATGGAGGCGCTGCTGGGGGGAAGCACAGCGACTGTGTGGTAGTGGGCACAGCAGTTCCTGACAGCTCAGAACCACAAGTGAGGAATGTTAGAGCCACAACTCCAAGGTGTTTTCTGCTATAAATTATAGTGAATTTACTGCACTAAGAAACTACCCGGTTTCTGGAGAAAATTATAGGCAGTGTGTCAGCTATAAATGATTTATGCATAAAGCAACCTGTACTGCAGGAACCCAGGGGGTATAATAACAAGACAAAAAATCATTTAATCTTGTATGTAAATTTAAGCAGGCTGGAATTTTGGAAGAACTACTTGTTTTTATTCCATCTTGTGTTCCTGCCAAGTAAAGACAGCACTTGAGCAGAAAGGCACTGATGTGGAGCAGGTAGATAGGCTTGCCAATTTCCAGCAAGATACATTTTAAACTGGCTTCTCGGTTTCAGTTCAACACCCTCTGAGAATTGATTGGTTTCCATTTGACAAGAAAAGAGTCAGAAAAGCAGAAGACTCTTTCTGGGCTAGATAAACTCAGCTTGAGCAATGCTGTCCATGGGCCTGATGAAACCGAAACATGCTGGCGTTCAGCAAAAACTGATTCTTCCCCCCTTATTCACATGCAATGTATTAATTCTTAGGAGACTCCTCTTGGACTAAGACCACAGGTGAGCAAAGAGAGCTGAATCAGCTAAGATTTGAAGAATTGGCACTCGGCTAGGCTTTGCAGGCAAACAAACACTTCACATCGAGTGAGTGTCATTGCAGATAGGCAGCAGGAAACGAGAAAGTGTCATCAAGCTTTCTCACCTGAATTTTAAAATTATTTGTTAATGAGCTGCAAGAAGCTAATCTGGTATTATACAGTAAAAATAGATGGCCACAGTCCAGCTAGACCTTCTCCCAGGGGCATTGCAGGCATGCAAATCAGCAGCTTGTACCAGGCTCTCACTTTTCTGGGACAACAGCACTGGGCTGCAGAGAGGAAGCAGAGCCAGTGCTCTAACTTCCCTAATTCCATCCCCAGTGTCCCCAGCTCTCTAAAATGAGACAGAAAATGTGCTGCTCACTCAAGTGCTGCTCTGCCTTGTCCCTGTGGCACAGGGATCTTCTCCCCCTGCAGGGGAAGAAGAGTTGCCCCTTGCTCTTACTGTCACCACCAAGGAATAGCACAGTGAGATAAAGCAAAGAGATTGACATGGAGCCAAACCTTGATACTCTTGCAATTTTTTGTTCAGGTGCAACTTCCCTCTGTGGTTTCACAAAGGACTAAGACTGAAAGAATGAGGTCCATGAAATATTTACCATTACTGTACACGATAATGAGTTTTCTGCATATCCATATGCAATACACACACACACATATAAATGCAGCGCACACACACATATATGCAATATGTCTGAGTTATGATAGCTGTGGGAGTGATTGCCTGGAATTGTCTGCCCATTGTAAATTAAATATGACAGTTCTACATCTGCATTAATGTTATTACTCTTTTAAGACTCTTCTTTCTCAGATGCTGGCATTGGTCTCGCAGTCTGTGAACACAGGTCACACTCTTCTCCCTTTATTTTCCTTTTGGCATAACACATACAGAGGACGTCTTATCTCTTCATGGTCTTGCAGCTGGGATCTAAAGGAGCCAATGAGGGTCAGGAAGATTAGGGGAGCTCTGTAAGGGACCACCCAAAGTAGGTAAATAGCAATCATGCTTTGTTACTTTATTGCAAAGAGCAGAGCAGAACAACAAGGGTGAAATAAAGAATTCCTCTTTGCAAGGATAAGACATTTGCATGAACTTTGTTCTGAAGGAAAATATAGACAGAACAGTAGAGGTCCTTCCAAAGAGCTGTGATGTAGAAGCATCTTTTTCAACAATATTATGATAGTGCTGTTGTGCCATGGTGAATTAACAAACCATGGAGTCATCAAGGTAAAATAGTAACACATTTTCTTTTACTCAGGAGACACAAGTTCAGCTGAGCTTCTTCAGTGTCCCAGATACAGCCCAAGCAGGTCTCCGATGCTGAGGTCCATGGTTGTGCTCTAAGCAGCCCTGGCATCTCCCCACCCTGTCCCAGGAAGGTAGTGGAGAGTTCTCCATTGGGCTGCCCAGCTGGTCCACTGTCTCCAGCCTCTTTCAGTTCCCCTGCAGTCGAAGGTGCCTTATGCTCCAGTAAGTCTGTGCTGCCCTGCAATTCTCTGCAATGGCTGTCTTGTTTTGTTCCTGCCCCTCATTTGTTTTCAAATGAAACCAAATCACTGTCCTTTAATCAATCCCCAAGCTGGAGGATGACCAGGCTAAGTTTTAGCTCTTTTTTTCACCTGTGTGCTTATGTAGCCATACCAAGCTCACTGTTTTAGGGTCTGTCTCAGTCTACAGGCTAGCTCTTACGTTCACTAAAATTGACAGAACTTCCCAGAGCATGTGCTAGGAAAAGGGAATCACTATGTGCTGTAGGAACATTGCAGGGATGTGCTAGATGCATTCCCCCTTATTTCTCAGTTATGCATTAAGAAGTATTTTCCTGAATATGTTTACACATTTATTTTGTGATTTGTGAGGATGACTTATATAAGAATTTATTACTAACTGTGTGAATTGATCAGTACAAAAAACATAATGGGAGTTCAGGGGGAAATGTCACTCATGGTGTGCTACTGACAGGCACAGCCTTGCGCTGGGCCTCAGGAAGAACTAATTATTATAGACCTCTTTGGAGAAAAGGGGGCCTCATTGCTAACCTATTGAAGAACTTTGTGCAGCTTTTAAAAACAAATGAAGTTCAAATGGAAGTTTGTAAAAAAGGAGTTTGTAAAAAGAAGTTCAAATGGAAACATAAATTGATTTACTCAGTATTTTGCAGTTTATATGGTCAGGGAGACAGCTCAGGACAGAACCAGTTAACAGACTGAGGTTAGAAATTAAGGACAGGACTTAACTTTCCATAGCAGCATGTTTAGACAGGAAGAAAAAGATGTGGTTTGTGTTTAGTGAGCAGCTAGTAAAATGAAATATGTTATGTGTATGTGCTAGTACACCCTGATTCCCTGCCTCACTCAATTTTCTGCTCAGATACCATAAAGCTGAGTTACTGGCCAGCTGCAGCCAACTGTGCTGCTCTTTAAACATTATTATACTATTCTAGACAAGTAGGTAAAAATAGCCTGGCACGTGAGCTGCCTAGCACGAGTTCACTACAGAGTCTGAGCACCAAAGGCTTCAGCGGAGGTGAGAACTTGGACATAGTTTAGTGTTCCCTAAGTCCCACAGGGGGTAGAGACTTTTCAAGTATTATTTTTCTGACTTTTAAGCCAATGTCATGGTCTACAATATGCCAAGAGTTGTGGTACGTCCTCAGCTGAGGTGCAATGCTGTGATCTCTGCTCCAAGATCATCCTGCTTGTCAACACTGGGTGGAAAATTGCAGTGCTCTGCTGCTCAGGTGTCCCTGTTCTGAGGAAGGAGGCCATTGTGATGCCCTGCATGAAAAATATGGGATGTAGCTCATTCTGTGGGAAAGGCTGAAGAAGAAGCAGACTGTTACATGAGGCTCCCATTCAAGGTGTGAGACATGGTTGGGAGGAGAAAAAGGTTGGCTTCAGCTGGATAATGACTTCATTTGATCAGGTAATACATGGGATTAAGAACCAGCATCCATTTAAAGACATCCAACAGATAATTCCATACTTCCTCAAAATGTTGTTTGTCCTCTCACTGACAAAATGCTACTGGATTTTCTAGTAGGGTCTAGATTCAGATACTGCCATCAATCTGGTGTTTAGGTCCAGGACAATTCAAATCAGTCAAAGCTCTGCTGTGTATTTCAACAGAAAAAAAATTAGCCCTATATAATATCAATTCTGTCAAGGGAGATTAGTACTTAACTCCACCGCAGTATTCCCAGTGTAGGAAACTGTACATTTTGAAGTTCTTAAGGAAAGAGAGCAAAACATCAGTTCACAAGCTGTCCTCACAGGAAAGTGTCACCTATTCTGCACTCAGCTGCATGCAGCATCTGTATGCTAAAGAAAATGTGAATGAAATAACTTTTAGAATAATAGCAACAAGCTTAAGAAGTGACATACTCATCCCATATGTTTTAAGGAATATGTCTATACTTAGTTTAGCAGCCTTCCCGCAATGTAGGCTCTCTTTTTTTTTTTAATTCCCATCAAATTTTACTGCATTTGTATGATATGCAATTAATGAGCCATAGAATCATTGAAATTAGAAATGGAAAAGATGCATTAAGTCATCTAGTCCATCCCCTGACAGTGCAGGATTGTTCCCTGCAGTGTATTTTTATATTTTCTAATGCTCTGTATGGTCCAGATTTAAATGTCTCCAGAGACAGAGCTTCTACCAATTCATTTAGAGGACTGCTCCATGGTCCTGCAGGTCTCACTCCCTGGAAAATTTTCCTCTTAAGGACAAGTGCATCTTTCTTTTCTCACTTTCCTTCTGTTCTAGCTCTACCTTCTACCTTCTAACTCAAATGATTCCCCTCCTCCCTGCTGATATTTATATTCATGCCCTCTCCTTTGATATTGCTTACATAAACCATACACATTCAGTTTTCATGCTTCCTTACATGCCCAACTGTTTCCCTCCAGCCCTTTAATCATTTTATGTTGCTCTCTCCGAACCTCCTCCACATTGTCTGCTTCCTTCTGATAAAAAGGCAGCAAAGGCAGGATTCC
>NC_091015.1:40148273-40168273 GCF_041296385.1 Aphelocoma coerulescens | reverse complement strand
GATCTAATCAATCAACATCAGCATTAAATATCCAGTGAATAATACACCAAACTGAATAAAACATGCTGGAGTGTTTTTCCCAGATTCTCGCACTGAAATGCTGAGATATTCTTCTTCCAACACAAAATAAATACTCACTGAATGAAAAAACTGTAAAAGAACATCAGGCACCTCTATCAGTAGCCTCTCCTCTTGCTCTGTACTTCTGTATGGAAATTTAAGACAAACACCATAAGAAAAATCAAAAAATATTGTTACAGAATCAATTATATTTAAAACTGAGAAAGTGTCCAATAAAGAGTGTGCTGATTCAGCTCCAGAATAAATGTTAAAGGTGCTGTGTTTTAGCAATTTTATGTAGACTGAATTGTAAAACAGCAAACATGCAGTAAATTTTGGATACTTATAATTAGATTTTCAACGTAAGAGAAGTTAAGCTCTGTATGTAAACGACATTATTCAAAAGCTTGTCTTGAAAAAGAAAATTGCTGTTTGACAATTCTATAGAATATTCAAGAAAGGTAATTATACTGCAGTGGCTGTTAAAGACGCAGGTGTTGAATATAGTCACTGCTTCAGCTTTTACAGAAAACTATAGAACATGAAGAGAAAGGAGACAATAACATTAGCATGGTGAAATATTCACCTCTGCAAAAGGAGCTTATAGTATCTTTCTTTATAAATATACAGAAACTATGGACTAGCCCTCTTTCATCCCCTTAGGTTTTTAGATTATTTGAACTATTTCCACTTTCTTACCTAAAAAAGAGGAAAAGCACAACATAGAGAAGGCCCTGATGTAAAATTCACCCAGGCAAAGACACAAGTGAAATGAAAATGGCAAGAAACCAGAGTGCCTCGTTTTTTAATGAAAGGCCACATAATTAATCTGGAAAACAAAAGTGATTGACTAGCACCAGTGTGAAAGAAATGTACTGACTGACCCCCAGCGACTACACAAGTGCTCTGTGTCACTGTTGATCCACAGCTAACTGCTTTCTGAATTGCCTGTCCTTTGATACAATGCACCACTCAGAGAAGCAGGCTAAAAATAAGTTCATTATTAGAGTTACACTTTTAATTAAGATGTTAGAACAATCAACAAGCGCACATGAAACCAGAAGAGATGACATTTGGAAATATCAAACCTTGTTGAGGGGTGCACTGTTATTATCAGTCCTTGCATTCAAATAGCAAAGGAAAAATTCATCTGCTGGATAAAGGATGCCTTTCATCCAGCTCTTAGAGCCAGGTTTACATATGGTCTTACATGTGGTGACTCTTGACTATTCTCCACTTCAAAGTGCTCCATGCCAGGGCCAAAAAACACAAGACAGATTTCAGAGCCTCAGTTTCTTAAGCAGGCACCTAGGAGATGCCACAACCCTGCACAGGCCACAACCTCAGGAAACTAGCAAAAAAAATCCACTTTTCCTACAGATCCAGGCGCGAGGCTGCCCTTGTTGAGCAGCAACATCACACAGGGGCAAGGGGCCAGTCCCCTGCCCTCCTGGCATCCAGATTCTCTCTGTGGAAAAGACAACCTGGTTGACACAAGCAAACACCATACTTTGTAGTGGTTAGAGTGCTTTCATGGGAAGCAAATCCTAGATCCCAGACAGCTCAAATTCATTTCCTGCAGTACTGAAACCACCCAAGTAGCCAACTGATAGTCAAACTACATTCTGAGCACTTTGAGCAGACAAAGATACAAAACCCAATAGTGAGGAAAAAAAGGAAAGGAAAAAGGCAAAACCAGAGGGAACAGGTATTTCTGCATGGACTGGGAAAGAGAGCAAAATAATTGGGTTACAAACAAGCTTAAAGAAGAGATGAGCACTGAGATAAGAGGAGATATATAGATCTTCTACAGAATTCTGTGAATGTCCAAGGGTTTGTAGAAGTCTTTTTCATTTATGTACCTAAATTGTCCTTACATTGCAGCTGCTTTAAGTGCTTGAGGCACAGGCTTGCTTATTTTTCTTGGGAAAATTATCAAAAATATTAATGACTTAACAAGCATGTGTTCACCTTGTAAATCAAGCTATGAATTTGTTAGAGATGTTTTCAGGTGCTGAGACAGCTTCAGGCACCTTCAGTTGAAGACCCCATGAGAGGATGAAGCATTTTAATTACATATATTGCTCCAATAAGTTTCTCTCTGGTCATACTTCTAGACAATACAATCACCAGTGTCATCATGGTAATGGAATGATGCCAGCCCACAGATGAATTTACCAAAAGCACCAGCTTCTCTGAAGAGTAAAAATAAGCAGGTGCTTCAGAGAAGACACCCTGGGAAAAACAGAGAATGTAAATTAATGGTAAAGGCAGCAAATTTCATTACTATCCCGTGCTAAATGTTAAATAGGATCTCATCTGGGATAAGAATAGTTTCCTTTCTTGCTAGGAATGTAACTGAACAGGCTAAAAGGCTCCTGAGATGTCTTCTAATACCTTTCAAATTTAGGAATACACGCCTAGCACACCAGCTCAAAAATGGGCAAATGGTCCACAGGACAAGGCTGTAAGCATGCTAAAGAGAAGCTTTATTCTTCTTAGACTTTTGTGATTTCCTAATGACAAAATCTATCAAAATATATAAATAAGGTGGGTTCTGGGCCTCCCTCTTCTATCAAGAAACTTCTTCAGTCAAAAGAAGCAGACTGAACTTAATGGCCACCATTACCAGTCTTCTTCATAGTGCTCTATTATGCATCAGTCAACACTACAGAAGGCAAAGGTGAAGGGATGTTTTAGCTACATGCAAGAATTATTATATACTTTGACCTGATTAAAAGATTCTGATCACATAAAAGTATTGTAGATCTAGGTTTTATATAATTTTTTGTGAGCATTGGGTAGGTTTATGTCACAGAGGTAGGACATACCTGTAGGAATAGGACTGTGGGAGCCAGGATGATAAATACAGTAACCAGAGATCTCTGTTTGCTCACGTACTCATCAATGTAAAATTGCAGTTGCTGTGAAGTCGCTTGGGTACCTCAGTTATGATGGAAAACTTCACTTTCCCAAAGTGTGGAGGGACTTTAGAAGGCACAAAAGGCAAGCTCCTTTTCCAAAAAAAAACTTATTTGTATTACCACATGCCCTTTGAAATCAACTGGAAATTCAGCACCTTAGTAACACTGATAACATATCACATGCAACTTTAATAATTCTGGAGAAAGGTAGGAAATGGATAATCAAATTATTTCTTTCAGGACAAATCTAGGGAAGCTTCTTGGCACTGGAGAACAATTATTCCACACAGAAGAGAGATTTTTCTAGTCATAAAAGTGAAAAGTAAAATCTGGAAAAAAAATTATAAATTTTATGTAGACTGTGGGAGAATTAGAAATACATTTTCTTGTGGAGAAAAGAATGTCAAAAAAGACTAAATGTACTTAGCACTGCTGGTGGTGAGTAAGAACATGACTTTTGTGAAGTGGGACTGAAGTAAGTTCCACAAGTAGTGAAAACCCCACTGGAGATAAGGGTCACTGGTCATATTTCAGGTAAGCCACTCCTTCCCTGTTTAATTTTATTACCACTTTGTAGAAAAGGCTTTTTTAAAACATACTTAGTTTAAGCTCACTATATTAAAGCATGTATTTCTGATTTTCTTGCCTTTTCATATACTTAAGGACATTTAACTACTTAAAATCTTTCCCTGTACCTGCAAAGGCAGACATCTTGAACAGTCAGACAAGAAATGGCAGAGGTCCTGCTTCAGGAGTACAAATGGCCCATTGCTCTAGCTGGGGTGAAACACGACCTGATACAGCAACGACTCTGCAGTGTGTCACAGTTTACATGGTCTCTTGTACAGGCAGCTCTAATTGAGAAAGGTGGATTGTAGGATTGCTCCTGTGATTACTGTCCTGCTTTACAAAGGGGGAGAATTCTGGGTTTGTGCATGAGTGGAAAAAAGGATAAAAGCTAATTTCCAGCCACCATTGCAGGTGGCTTGTCTTAGAAAAAAAGATCTCCCGTAAGCAAGCAGGAGCAGAATGCAAGGAGCAAACAAGACATTGGCAGGGCTTTGATATGTTTTTAGAATGCCTAATTTTTCTCGGCAAATCCTTCAGGACTTCAATAGCAACAACAAAACAGAAATTACAGAAGCAGCAAAATGAGGACAGAGCAAGGAAATCTCTCAGTAATACATTTTTATCCCTATTTTGACATTTCATAAACAGACTTGCAATCATTAAATTATGTAAGTACCCTCTCTGGGCTTGGTTGATTAATAAGGGTCTCTTGATGAGTTCTAGGTGAAGTAGTATTGGGTGTGATGCCTTGAGAGGCCACCTAAAAACAGACTAGACAAGAATAAGGGAATAAAGGTAGGTATTTACTTGAAGGGCCTTCGAAGGTGCACCTTGGGGAGCCAGAAGCTACTCTCAAAATGGACCCCAAGATGGACGACAGGTCATGAGTTCTTCACACTTTTGTAAGTTTGGTTCATTTGCATATCAGGGTTAATTCTCCAATTAAAGCTTCAGTTTAATGAGGTAATTCCCCTCAGCTTGCCCCCCTTTCAGAGGCTTTTGGTTTTACTTTTTGGGCCTAGGATGGTCTGAGTGTCCTTGGAGAGCAGGCCTGGAGAGGCTTTGTTATGTCTACCTAGCACGAGAGAGCAGAAATTAACAGGAAGAAATTAATAAGAAACTTCAGAGTTACACACTAAGCAGTACAGGATTTGAAAAATATGAAAGTTAAAACCTAAGGCATCAGGTGCCTAAATGATGGCAAAAGAGCTGATGAGTATCAGAAAGTGATTGTGAAGATGCATTTGAAGGAGAGCAGTGCAGATGCTCTCTGTTTTTCGTGTATTTCATAGAACAGAGAAAGGATCAGATGTCTTGGAAAGCACATTTCAGACAAACATTCTGAAAGCAACCAACAATCCATGGAAAAGGGTCCAGGCAACAAGGAAAAAGCCTGAGTAAAAATAATCTCCAAGTCCTTTCCTCCATAACATAAAACACCCTTCAAGCAATGTGCTTGACAGAGGAATTTATTTCCCCACAAAGTTGTTTCTATTTTCATAGAATCAGATGCTAGTTTGGGTTGGAAGGGATCTTAAAGACTATCTAGCTCCAACCTCCCTGCCATGGTCAGGTACATCTTTTACAAGACCAGGTTACTCAGAGCCCCATCCAGCCTGGTCTTGAACACCTCCAAGGATGGGGTACCCACAGCTTCTCTGGGCAACCTGTTCCCGTGCCTCACCACACTCAGTGAAAGAAATTTCTAATCTAAACCTACCCTCCTTCAGCTTCAGGCCATTCCCCCTTGTCCTACCACAGCATGCCCTTGCGAAAAGCTCCTCTCTGCCCTTCTTGTAAGCCCCTTTACATACTGGAACTTACATTCTTTCATTGTTGTCTTTTTCTTAGTGATTTTCCATTTTTATTAAGGACTGACAGCAAAACTACCTGAAGCAACAGCTGTGCTTTCAAATGTTGGTGATTCCCAGAAGAGATGGAAAAACGCCTGTGGTTGCTATTTCAGCATATGTGAGGCAAATGTTCAACACCTTTACTATGAAGCATGACTACAATTAATTTTGACAATGTTATAGAAAAAAGTGCTATCTCAAATGCTATCCCAAAAGGGTACCATATGAAGAAGCAAATGATTCAAATATGTAAAATATTAATACTGCTGATTTACAGAGAGGCATTTTTTCTCTTTTTGTACCTTGATTTGAATGATAAATTGCAGGTGAAATCTGCTCGAGGCCAGGGACTCGTTTCCCAAGGAGTGTCTAAAACCAAGGTAAGTTGTCTAAGAGAAATCGGAAAAGGTGGCAAGGACGTTATGATGCTTTCATAAAGTCACTAAACCAAGTCCCTCACAATAGCAGTCACTGTTGAAAATACCCCTTTGTTGTAGCAAGCATTGCTTTTGAATTCACAAAATCAAGTAATCTGCTGCTGTTTCAAATATGCTAGCAGAAAAGGAGATTCATGATACAGTATAAACCTGTACATTGATTTACTGCTGCTATTCATATCCAAAAGGATATGGGTTCCAGCCACACCATAGATATATAACCATACAGCAGTTCTGAGGTTTCTTGGGATGGGAAGCACATGCAGCACACATACTGTAAAACATGTTCTCATTAATACTTCTCAGTATGCACAATCATAAAGAACATCAATCTGGTTACATTCTCAGATCAATCCTGCCCCCAGCTGAAGTCAAAGGAAACTAACCTGTTGGTTTCAATAGCACCCAGCCTTTTATAAATTTGCAGACATTTATATGTAAGAAGCATGAATTCATTGTAAGAAGCAATGAATTACTGCTCAGAAAGAGCAGTGAGTCCTTACACCTCTGTGCTGAGTGTTATGAAACATTGTGATTGGTATACCTATTTCCACTAGTGTTCTTAGAACAGCTGGGGATAAATTTCACAGCTTTGAAAATTTATTCCCAGATGTTTAATAACCAAAGTATAAAATTAGGTTGAGAATTATTAGATTGTCCAGTACAGTAACAAGACAGATAATTAATACTGCCATAAACTATATAAACCCTTTCTATGCAGATTTCTAATTATAACAATAAATCTCATAGATCAATATGAAAGACCCAGTTGAATGAACCATGTTAAAGTTCAGATTTCCTAAACTCACCTTACTATTTTAATTTAAATTCCTAATTTTCTTTTTTCTTTTTAAGCTTTTGCCACTGGCCCCAAGGCCTCAGCTTAAAATAATTTGGATATCAGTTTCTTGTAGCTCTTCTTTTGGATCTCTATTCCCCCATCCCAGAGCAACTTGTGTGCCATCTTCCTTTTCAGATATCTGTCCCAAATCTATTTGATAGAGATCTAAACATGGTTAAATAAAACCTCAAGAAATGTGTGACATTCTATCAATAACTGACACCTCATTATAAAGTTGTACATTCTATTTTGAAAATCAAGTGTGATTCCTATCTAAATAATTTTGCTCCAGAACACCAGGACATGGTTGCACTGGAAAAAATTTTAAACCTTTAAGCAGCCATATACATGACTGAGTGTTAATCACATTAGGTCTCAAATTATTACCCATTTATAAGCAGATCCGTATCAATAAGCTCTGTACATCTAACCTCTTTTTATAGTGCTTAAATTAGCTTGATCCAACTTGATTTTCTCTTTGCATGGTGTTAATGGAAGTCTGACTGAAGAAAAAGTTAAGGATCTCATAAACAAATCCTTGGTATAGCTGTAAATCATCTCTTTTTTTGTATTTAAGGATGTGGTTAACACTGTCAAGAATTTTTGTTAAAAAGCAGCTAGCCATCATTTTGATTCTTTTTAATAAACATCTTACTATTGTCAGAGGAAATACAGACTGGTTAAATGTCTTGCCTACATTTCTATCACCCTATTTTCTATATTCAGAATTTCAGTATCAACTTTTGGATCAGTTACTGTTTATTTAGCTTAGTCACATGATGGAAGAACAGAACAGGAATTATTACATTCATCCACCAAAATCAGTGGGAATGCTAATTCAAATAATAAAACCAGAACAAGTTTAATTTAAATAAGGTGAATTTGTTATTTCTTGTAGTAGAAGTGTGGTTATTTGTGATGGGTTTTTTCCTCCATAAAAATCTATAGATGCTTGTTCTTTTTATGCACTAAACGTTTAGATCTAAAGCTAGCACTGATCCTCTCTAGCAAAATAAGCTCACAAAAATTCATGCTAAGTCCTTCAATTACAGGCATGGTTTTGAAATCTTGGTTAAAGGATGTCAAATGCTGTTGTCTGAACGTGCTGTGGGTAAATAAATTTACAGAGGTTTGATCGTCTGTTGGAAGTATGCACATAGCAGAAGCTCTGGAGAGCAGGCAATCTGGAATACACATGTACTGTCATTTGTTATGTGCATTATATACATAGCTTTATATATTTACTACATGTATTTATATTATATATTACTATTAAATCCATTCCATCCACTCAACTATAGGTGCATTTTTCAAGGACAGTATAAAAATGTCTACTATGATACAGTTTATAAACTTATTGCTGTATTTCAGTCACATTCAAAATGTGTTTGAAAAATACACTTGCTCAATAACGCTTAGTTGGAGCAATTCCATTTTGATGGAGATTTTCTAACTTGACTCCCAAATTCAGCTGATCTAGATATGTGGCTAGGCAGCATAACCACTATGAAATCCTTTCCTATCACATATGCTTATTGCCTTTGCAAATAGCTGGCTGTCAGAGGGTTTACAGATTTGTAATTCAGACAACAATCAGATCAGTGTTTATCTAACCCAGAGGCAATTCTGTATCTGGGGCTGCTCTCTGCATTTAGTTCGTCATAATTTTCCTCCTAATGTGGAATGTTATTGTCTGGAGGAAGTTTACAGCTTTTTCTGTTTAAAAATCCAGATTACCTTGATGGGTGGCTTGGAAGATGCAGCAGAATACCAGATATCCTGTCTCTACCCTGAAGGGGTTTTGGCCATGACCTCACCTTTGCCTGTTTTCTCAGATATAGCAAAGTCAGTATCTCTGCTATCATCACAGAATCAGGACTTCCTAGGATCTTGGAGATTGGTCCATGTGTGTCAAGTGCAAATCAGGCCTCTGGTTCTCTCCTAGTACACAAAGATGTTACAATCCACAATTTAACTTAAGTACTACAAAAGACATTTTGATAGTGTGTGCCAGTGAAGTGATTTTCTTGCTTTGCATGTTACTGGCCGTAACCTTGTGGTAATAATAGTAGATTTGGGCAAAAGCTCAACGTCTTTTGGAGTGCTACCACCCCATGTGAGCTATTCTCAAAATATAAATTTTTTTACATATAACCAGAAGACCTAGGAGTTGATTTATACCCTTTTCAAGGATAAATGTAGAAGAAGCACATAGCATTTCAGAGTTTAGCTGAGCACACTCAGTTCCAGACACACTAAATGCAACCTTTAAAAGATTTTCTGTGCTTCTCTGAAATTCAAAATTCAGTGAGTACAGGAAAACGTCCTGAAGGATAATTTTCAGATAAAATGTTACAGACTGCTTGATGAGATCACTGAAACCACCCCTTTAGCTCAGGTGAAGCCTGCTCTACTAGGAAACAGATGGTACAAGGTCTAGTCTCACCAATGGCCTCTCCATGAAAATTAATTAATTGGCATGTACTGTACTTTTTTAAGGAATGGGAATAAGATGCTTCATGACTATGCATTAAATGCTTGTGGAAGTCAAGAGGTCCTCTTTTTTAACTACCTCTGTTTTCCTAATCAACATACCCTAGAAATATATAATGAAGTTGTAAGTAAATAACATTTTAGTTATTAGGAATAGCTGGGGGGTGGGGGGTGGAATATGGAAAATATTTCCTTTTCTTTTAAAAAAGTATTTACATGTATTTTTTTTATTAACTTGATCATTGATAGTCACTGTGTTGTTTGGGCCCTGATATTAACATTATGAAGTAGAAACAGAAGCATAAAATGACTTGTTACTTATGTTTCGAAGCTATTTCTACACTGAGAGTAGATGTGTAGAAGGGGAAATGACTGCTTAGAGATAAAAATAATTTTATATTTCAGTGTAACACCATCTTATCCTATACTCCTGAGAGTAGCCTATACTCAGCAGACCTGTTAACTCCAGGATGACTTCTTGTGCATGAGAAGGTTGTTGGATTAAAGTGACAATATGTTGCCATTCTTAAGGAACAACCCCCTGTGCTCATACTCACCAGCACAGAGCAAGGCAAGTCAGCCCAGAACAGAGCTATGTCTGCAGCAGCCCTGGGTGACTTCGACTAAAGACTATAATGGCCAGTTTTAGCACTGCTGCTCCTGTGCAGGCTGTAAAATGTTTAAGAGGAAGCAGCAGAGTGAGAGCTGGGAGGGAGTTCAAAACATGTCAAAAAAGTCTTAGTAGACAAAAAAGAAGCAGAGGAAAAGATCAGAAGTAAATTAATCTTCCTGAAGTATATTACATAAGGGGAAATGCCTGGTAGTCGTTATTTGCTGTAACAACCCAAGACAAATGAGCAGCCAGTGTGTTAGTTCTGATGAAGGACATGCAAGAAAGACAATGGCTTTCCATTTTTAAGTTAATCAGTACCCAAGTGATGTATTTCTGAAAAATAATAAAATGGATTAATCAGGAGCTAGGGGAAAGAAGAGGGTAGACATTTTATTTCCACCACGTGTAGATGAAATATACATAACATAATAAAGGGCTGCTGTCGACTATCTGCAGGAAGAGCACCTGGAAGATTAAAGCTGTGGACATAACATTAACAAAGTACAGACCACACTGAATTAATGAGCGCTGGAGATAGACATTCAGTGGAGTCTTAATTTATTTTCCTTTTCTAGCTCATCCTTTAAGAAAATGACAGTGTCTTCTTATCGATTTTACACTCAGAGATCAATCAGAATTGCCCTGACTCAGACAAAATTTACAGCACTCCCTGACAGTGCCTCGAGCATCTGGGCCTAAACAGACATTACAAGGAAGCAATATATCATGTTTGTATGTAGAGCCTGACATGCTTAAAAATAAGCTAATCTGTAGTGGAATTTCCTTCTTTTTGACAAGTTGTTCTGCCCAGCTCTTCGGCCCCTTGTTATGAATTTCTCTCCTAGCTCTGCTATTAATTATAACATGCACATAGGATTCATGTATTTAGACCCTGAGGGAGGTCATCTGCTCTGCAGTTTTAGATAAAATATAAACTAACAGATCACTCCTGCTTAAACAATGTGAAATGTCACTCTGATGCACTCCATAAAAAAACCTAGAGGTGTTCCGTCAAGAGCTATGATCAATTCTGACAACCCAACAATATCAGAGCTAAATGATGGGCCTCTACATTCCCAAACAGCCCTCCGTGGAAATTGCTGTATCCGGAAGCTCTTTTGTGCAAGTAACTAGCTGTATTAAATGCAATAATTACAGAAAAGACACAGGCTGGGATGCTTAGGCAGCAGTTGGCTAAGGTAACTTACTCTTACACCACAATTCATCTTGTACCTAGGGATTTCCTCCCAGCTGACTTTTTACACTAAAGAGGGAAGAGAGGTCTTTTCTCCACTACAGACCTCAAGACTGGACACTCCCTTCTGGGCTCAAAGGAGAGACTTGTTTACAAAGTGTTTACTGTATTTCACTTGAAAGAAAGTACCAAGACCAGAGTTGAGAAAGAACTAGCATGTATCTGAGAATGATTGAGGATCAGCAGGTTTTTCTAAATTTAAGTCTGTCATCTCCTTCAGGCAGTGATTTATTGGTCATTTCAGTACCTAAAGGAAGCATTGAGGGACCAAGAGGTAAAATGTTTAGGGAGTGTCCCAAAACCAGCATATTTTTTTTTGTGTCTTTGTTGTTTTCTTTTTCATCTTTGATCATCTGACAATATACAGGGTGGAGGGAGGACAGTTCCCATTAGACATTATGTATTTTCAATGTGTATCAGAATCCTCTGATTCCTTCTCTTTGCTTTCCAGGAGAACTGGGAAGTTCAGAATGTTGCAGGGTTCAACCACTAATACTTGGTATTAATGGACTTAACTGGGATGAGTAAGAGTATAGCATAACACATTCCCATCTCTTGGAACAAGCCCAAGTGTTCCTACACTGCTAAGAGAGAAGACTGTACAGATTCAGCCACATACACAGGCATTGATTTTAACTTTACTCAGTGAAACAGCTGTTTCTGATCTACAGACTGTTCTGCTTTCTTACATACTAGATGAGGTTTTATTTACACTTGGTATTCAAGTGAGATTATTTTTTGGTCTGTGAAAACAACAACAACAACAACAACAATTATTCTTAGGTAGGTTAAAATGATCCTTGTTGAGCCTGCCACAGGAGACAGGCACAAGAAGAAGCCACAGAGTAAAATTTCAAGACTTTGAACTGCTCTTATTACATCCTAGTTCATTAAGGGTCCTGCTCACGTTTCACTTGGTTAAAAACTAATAAGAAAAAAAAATATATGAACTCTTATTTGTGCAAGCAGAACAGCTGTAGCCAAAGGTTTACAAATATTCATTATAGCAGAAGATTCTGTTGTTTTCCCATGTCCTAATTCTTCATGTTAGTGGAAGTAAAAGCCTGTAATTTTTGGACTTGAATCAAGGTTGAAGAAACAAAACTGATACCAAATTGTTAACAAGATAAAATGATAGCTGAATTGCAATCCAAACTCTGATACACAGAAATACGACAACATGCAGAAAAGCAAATGTTACATGGTTTATTTATGACACCTCAGTATGATTTGCCCTCAAGCACTATGATAGTAAATTACTACAGCTTCAAAAACCAGTATGACGAACACTGATTAATTTTACATTTTCTCCTTTCCCTTCATTTGTGATTGTCTGACACAGTGGGACCAACCCTCAAGAAATTAGAAAGATATCATCTTGTGAGGGATATTGCACTTATTTTCCCTGCAGGTGTCTTTTTGCCTGATACTGTCTCTGTCTCTTTTAGCCTCTGGTTATCCTCTCTTATGGGACAGTCTCATACTACCTGAGCACCTGGCTGCTCTCAGCATAAGGTTGAAAAGAAAATCAGTATTTTCTCCCAGAATGAGTATAGGGATAACTTTTAATTAATCTTTTTTTTTTTTTTTTGACTTCTGTGTTCATAGACACTAACATGGACATTTGACATGACCAGCAGATTACCTTGTAGAAATGGACACTGAACTGGCCTGGTCTTCCAAGAGACCACAAGCTCTGACTAAGCCAAGGGCCTGTTTTTAATACAGAAAAATAATTACTGAATAACTCTGACAACAAAGTCTGGGTTGAGGTTAAATATTTCAAATGCAACTAGTAATCTAGGATGTGTCTGCTTCTGCCAAATTCACCTGAAATCTCTTCAAGGAAACTAATCTCAGACAATGCTGAGTATGCAAGCATAGAAAATCTGTACCGTTTAAAGATACTGTAAATGGTCCAGAGCACAAGTCTCCCACTGTGTCTCAGGGCTCAGTTCTTGCCTCTGACTCTACCTCAGACTTGTTAGTGTGTCAACAGACAGCTCATTGCTTAACTTTTGAGCTCTAAAAATTACCTGTCCTAGCTGACCTTCCTCAGCAACCTGTGGAGAGGAATGTTGGACCCTGGAAAGCAATTCATCCCAACCTTATTTTTGGCCTTCTAGACCAATTCATCCCTTGCTAAAGGCAGTTGTTCAGCTTACAGCCTGTGCAATAAGAGTGACGAGAGGTCTGTCCCAGCAGACACACAAGGAGGAGAGGTCTCTTGTGATGCAGTGCTCCTACAGCTTGAGTCAGGTGAGGGAAATGTATTCACTGGATTCCAGCCTCATAGGATCTTTTAAATAGCTGTATGCAAGACTCTTAGGTACAACCTGGGACAGCAAAGGAAACCATAAAAACTTCATCTGTTGCTGAAAGATTCACTTTCACAGCTAGTTATAAAATTTATAGTCATTTGCATTTCTAGTGATATCTTCCTAAGCAGCAGATTACATTCTTCATGAAGTTTTAAAGCTATACTCACTAGTAAACCAGAAAACCTACGGTACCCTTCTCCCTTTACAGATGTAATATTTGGTAATTGTTTCTACTTTCTTTAATATTTTTTGTGTATTTTTCAATCTGATCAAATTTCCCAAAGTAAAAAGCTTTTTACCTTAACAATTAAAGAAATGTATTATCGGGAAAGCATCATATATGCTGTAGAACTTGGTCCAGAATAAACTAGAGATTTTATGCACCTTCTAAAATTTCTTACACAGTAATACATCTCACCTTTTTTGTAAACTGAAGGTACTCAAGGAAGGAATAACAAAGGTGTAATGCAATTCAATACTTCATAAAATCTAAATGCTGCTAAATATGATAAGATCCTGAGGGACATAATAGTTACTGCTAACTATGTAAAACACACAATGGAAAAATTTACCTTTCAATGTACACATAATCTGTGTCAGAATCTCTTCACTAGTAAGGGAAGGAATAGATCGTGTCTTCTCATATCTTGTCATACCAGGTAGAACCCTGTGTGCTCTCACTAGTCATGCAGTGAATAACAGGTGGCATTGCGGTTGCTGTGCTCTCTGGGGTGTTCTGCCATGCAAGTGACTGTCATTTCAGTTTACAGTTCAAATGCAACAACAGACCTTACCCAGAGCGTATGTGCAGCTATTCATCAAAACTTTTCTCTAATACCCCTGTGACTTTCACCTGCCACCTGCAAAAAAAATGAATATTTCTGGCTGAGTTACAATAAGTGCAGCATCACACACGTCCTATTTCTTCCATATACCTGGACTAGCTGTAGGGCACATCACGTGAGACACACCACATCAACCAGACCAAAATATAGAAAATTCTGAAAAGTTTCTCAGTATTTTCTCACTCTGGAGAAACCTCAGCATGCCCAAAGCACAAGGTCAGAGCCAGAAGCACTGGAGTAGTTTCCCATGAAGCCTGTTGTACTTTCAAGAAAGGTCACAGCTCACCAGGAGCTCTCCATGCCCTACAGCATCTACTCACCAAGGAGGAAGAGAGCTCAAATCACCAGCCTTTCAGACCAGGGTGATAATCACTACTGCTACTGGGATTATTTACGAAGTACATTATGTAGATTTGCACTAGAATTCCCATTAAATTCCAGGAATTCTTGTTGCTTTACTTTTTTTTTGTCTGGAAGTAAAGGAACATATGCATTCCTTAACAATTCAAAAGCCAGGAAAATTATCCAAAGGAAGCTACAGCATGTTTAAAATATGTGTACTTTCATCTGTTTACCTCCTATAATGTCTTTGCTGAAATGTAGTTTAATTGATCAAGATACACTTAGTGTAAATTCCTTGAAATGATGAATTTCAGTTTCTGAGATCCTGAGGGCATGTGTAGGCAAAATCACAGTCAATCTAGAAAACCACGATACAGCAACACAAAGAAATTAAAGTGTGTTACTAGATTCATCAATAATTTGAGAGCTCTGAATAAAAATATTAAATACTCTACAAACCCTTATTTCTCTCTTATGAAGAGGGATGTTGAAGGTGGATTAAGAAAGTAAATATGGTTAAACACTTAGTAATATCAATGTTAATATGTGTTAATGGTAGGAATAGACAATTCCTGATAAATTTTGGAGAAGAATGTGTTCCATCAAACTGATCTACTCTGACCTAGACCTGCTCCTCTGAAACAGTGAGCAACAACAAAGTTTCTCACTCACCTGTAGTGGGCTGCAAACAAACTATGTATCAGCATGAATATTTAGTTATAAATCTGAGCAAAATACTTTCAAACTGAATATGGGCAATGAACTTAGTGCTGCTAAAACTGAAACATAAAAACAATAATTGCAAACTTCCAGGAATTTCAGTGGATGCCAGGTTGATCACAGCATAACCTGATTTTGAAATAGAAACTTTCATGCAACAGGAGACATATTAATTTATTCACTGAAAGAGCTGCGAAGGCTTTATCCAGCATGGCTGCTCCAGCTTGTATGATACTTCCTCTTTAAAAGGATGTACATGTGCATTGACAGAACCTGTGGCAACTCCCCAAAGAGCACTATAAAGTCAGAAGACTTTATTGAAAGAATACATTTGACATTGCAGAATATCACTCAAAGGAACAGATGTTCTTGCGACCGATGGAGTGACTGCAGTGGTTTGCATAATCGAAAAGAAATTTCTACCTTTGCTCCTGTAGACCCCCACTGCAGCAAAGGGGAATGTACTATGGCCAGTCAGTAGAAAGGCAGAGAATCAAAAATTAATTTATGATTTCCCAACACTTTGTAAACTTGCTTGCTTAGCAACTTTAATCTGTTCATCATTTATGCACAGAACCTGAAGAACCATCAGTAAAACCAGAATCTGAAGCACAAGAAAGCACCTTTCAAAAAATTTCACTGAGGACCAAAACATGCTTCCTAGATACTACAGGTTTTACTCAGATGTGTAGGTCTTCTTCCAACTGTGCTAAACTGAGCACCTCTGGATGTCCTATTGCAACTTTATTTTGATCAAAGATACATCTTTCCTCCTCAGCTAGTGGAAAGGTTCAAAGTCATCCAGCCACACCTTACAAGGGAAGAACCTTTAGGAAATGGTTGCAAATGAACTGGTTTGAAAACCAAACTTGGGTGATACCACACATAGGAATATGCCACTCTTAAAAATCTGAAAGCAGGCAAAAAAAACCAGCCAGCATCTGACTTTGGATTGCAACTGTGAAGTCTCTGTGAGAATGTGGTGGAACTGAATGCAAGCAGGAACTGAGTCCTAGATGGAATGGAAGGGGCAGGGCCCAAACAGCAGCCACATCTAAATGGAAAACTCATAGAATCAGCTCTCAGGCTCTGGCTGCTTTAAGCAGGCAGACCCCAAACAGGCACGTGCAAAAGTCCATGTACTAAGGGCAGGTGTATAATTATATGGATAGGTTAACTGGAGTAAGAATTAGTTTCAAAATGTCCTGTTTAGAACAACATTGTATTGTTAAAGCATTTCTAAAATACACCTGATTCTATTTCTAAGCAAAACACAATATATTTAGGTATTTAATTTGCTTCCTTGACTCCCACTACTATAAGTCCAAAACTAGAATATTTGAATGAGTCGGTGTTCTAATACTGTGGATCTAAGACACTGTTGCAGACCTGAGGCAAATCTGGGCACACAGGGATGGGAAATAATCCAGCTCAAAGAATCAGAGTACATGATTTGTCCAGACAATTGCAGTTGAAATGACAGTTTATCATTTCATCTATTTACTATACCAGGTCTCTTACCACTCTAGTTAAGTCAAGAAATAAAATTTTATCATAGGTAGGGTAAAAATAAAAAAAAAGAAGCTTTGAGAAACAATTGCTTTCATCAGTTTGGTCAGAATGAGCATGAGAGGTTGCCTGGTCCAGGACAGTAAAATTCTCATGCTTCCATCCATGGAAGGGAGTGTCACCAGACAGCATCTTGCAGGGAGGCAGCAGACACTGAGTTGCAAACACAGATACAGGGATTTTTCCTTGTTTTTCCTTTTCCTTTGAAGGTTTATTAATCTATTTGAATAGGTGAATAGAACATGACAGGAGAAAATAAACAGTAGGGAAACAAAGGAGTTTTTAATATTGCTTTCGAGAAGGTTTCCTTTCATTCTCTGCAGAAACTCCAGGTACTCTCTGTGAGCACAGTTTCGGATGGGGTTTTTTTGTTTGTTTTACAATAATCATATTTTTCCTTTGTCCTGTTTTCTAGGTTAGAAAACAAAACTTCAATTTTCAGGCATAGTTGTTGCACCATAGCAGAGTGAACTCACCTGCAAAGATGCTACTAAAAGTTGTTAACTAGACCAGTGTTACCTCTTTAGCTGTAGAACTTCGTAACATGGAGTTTATGAAGGGGCTCAAATGCAGAAGTGTAGGCAATGGTGTTTTAAAATAAGGTAGGAATGCAATTATAGAGTAGTAACAGATACCACAATAAGAAGTCATAGCAGGCTAATGTGATAACTTACTGTAACATCCAATGAGTAGGAATACTAAAATTTCTGTATTAAAATGGTATTAGTGGTATATTAGGCTAACATGATATGACAAAAAAATTGCAAACAAAATACTATAATTTAGTCTAGGGCATAAATGTGAGGGAATAAAACCAAATATTGTCATAGAGAAACACCCTCTTCATTTAGAGAAATGTGGAAATTTTGTGATAGAATTTGCTGTCGTGTCATACTGATAAAGTTCAGGAGAGATTACATATTTCTATGTGAATTGTAAATTAGTACAAATGATATCTTATATCCACATATCATTTTTAGTCCAAGGGATATCAAAGACCTTTGCAAACTTAAAGAGACATACAAAGCAATGCCTCCATGCTTATCGTCAGCCTCTAACCTGCAGTTGAATAGACTTCCCAATGGTCCCCAAATTTTTGATTAATCAAAATTTTTTCCAGTTGCTGATGGCATGATGGTATTTATAGAGTGATTGTCTTTTTGAAGACAGTTTTTTTTAGGAAAATGAAGTCTCTCTAGGCTCTGTATCAACCAAGTTCAGAAGAAGCTCCCATTTGCATGCAATAACTGGTAAAAATTGTACATTCATGTAAAAACCCCCACATTCATTTACAAAAAATAGCATACAGATACTCTCTGTAATATTGAGGTACAACTTTATTCTGAATACAATAATCATAGGCTCATAGAATTATAGAATGTTTTGGGTTGGATAGCTCCAACCTGCCTCCACCATGGGCAGGGACACCTTTCACTAGACCATGTTACTTAGAGCCCCATCCAACCAAGCCTTGAACACTTCCAGGGATGGGGCATTTACCGCTTCTCAGGGCAACCTTCTCGGTGTGCCAGTGCCTCACCACTTTCTCAGAGAATAATTGTTTTTCTAATAACATTATTTAGACACAGGAATAATTCTGAATACAAGTTGTTGTTTGACTCTTGTCACCCACACTTAGTTCAACTTCAGTGATGTGCCCACTCACCATTTTGAGTAATAAACAACCAAGGACTCTTCCAAGACAGTTTCTGCTAAATTCAGCTTAGAAATAGTCATCACAGAGCTTATGCCACCAAATTTTGACTCATTGTCAGGTAACCTGAAAAACAGAACATACATATTATATACATATACACAAATACACAGGTACTTTAAAAATGAATGGATTTCATCAGGCATTAATTTATAAGCTCATCAAGGCTTAAAGACATTCACCAAAAAATGGCTAAAGAGATATTGGTATGTATTCCTCTCTGAATGCATTTATGTGTTTTTACTTTGCAAGCCTCATGGATTTTGGTAGCTTTCAAACCAGCAGCAAAATTCTGTGCCCTAATTTTACAGTTATTTTATGATATTTTTGCACAATAAAGGGGACTAAGTAACCAGAATTATTTGTCTATAGGATTAAAAATCCTATTGGTAACATATACAACATACAAGTGCAGTAGGGCAGTGGTTCCTGAGAGTTCAGCAACAAATGTATTAATTTAAAATTTTATTCAGGACAACAGTGTGGTCACGGACCACAATATTAACTTACAGTGACTATGATAACATTATCTCATTTAGAGCACTGAAAGCAAAGAGTCAACACTGAAATCAATGCAACTAAGCCTTAAAGAACACTTTCAACAAAGAGCTAACAGGGAACTGTGGACAAGATAACACAGTTCTTCCTTGTTTATGTTCATCTGCTTTACACTATCTGGAATTTTCCATTTTGCAATATGGACACAGACTTCATTTTGTGTCATGAAAAATTTTCAGCTGCACAGGTCATGTTTCACCATCAGTGCAAAATGTCTACAGCAAGCCTCTGGAATTTTCTGTCATTTTTTGTATGCCCATTATAACTCTCAAAACTCTTCAACACATTCCTCTCTGTGCTTCCCACTGAATTAGCTACCACTTCTGTTATTTTGATATTTTACTGAACTTGCGCTGCCCCATCCCAAAGCCATGACCTCCCTTTGCAGCTACACTGTTCTCACTGCACCAAGTTGAAAGTCCCTCCTCACCTTTGGGCTCCATCAGTGCCAGCTTTCTTCAGCTACTGATTCACTTTGCATCAGCAATACCAGGTTTGAACGTCTGCTTATTCACTGCTGCCACATCATGGAGTTGCCTTCTGAGGAACAGAACTCCACTGTGAGGTGAAGCCATCATCCTTGCTATTGGCTCTTAGGGTGCCCATACGACACTCGCAGAGTAAGTTGAGGGATAACAGGCTGTACTTGACAATTTGCATGTTCTATAAACACATACATGGGAAGAAGTTCAAAATATTTTATTCCTGAATTTCTCTCTTTTGGTCATTTCCCCCACCTAAGTTTTTCTGGTTAGAAAACCCTTCAATTTTATATTGGGGTAATCTGCATTGCTATGTCCTTACCATCTACAAAGGCACAGGTATGGATGCCTTCGTTTCTCTCTTCCTAAAAAAACTGTCAGTGAATTAGAGCTGAGAGAATAT
>NC_091015.1:39445433-39495673 GCF_041296385.1 Aphelocoma coerulescens | reverse complement strand
AACTAAAGCAAAATTTAAGGTACTAGAAAATTTTATGGGATGACAGAATTCCTGTCTTCAGTTAACATGCTGTCTGGAAGAACTTGGCACCTCCAGCATTCCCGTGGACTTCTGGTCAAATCACACAATTCATAAATGTAAGTTACATGCTAATTTTCAATCAAATATTATTAGAATTATTTTAATTTACAATGGCACTTTGAAAATTCAGGATGAAATTAACTTGACATAGAGTGAATGCCGTTTCCTGAAGACACTGGGAGTGTTCCTGGTCCTCATAATTGTGAGTATTATTCATAAGGTTTAAACCTTTATAAATAACTGTCTAGTGAATCTGTTGTTTAGCCCTCACTCAGCAGAAGCTGGCCTTCATCACTTCTTCATCAGTGATGAAGCACTGCTTCATCAATAATGCCAATGAATGAGTTAAAAGTTCCACTCCTTGTTTTTGCAGAAGGAAAGCCTCAAAGAATTCAGTACAAATTATAGTTAAAGATTCCCATGGCTCACTCTCTCCTAGCGCTTAGCAACAAAAACATGGTGCTCCACATATTTGCAGGGCCATCATGCCAATGTACATAAAGAGTAAATGGTGGAAGGGTGAAAGGAAAGATGTCAGTCATATTTTGGAGAAAAAAATTATAGCAGTGGCTCACCAGAAAGTGTTATGGCTGACAGTCTCCATCATTATCTTATTTCTTTGTATCATAGTCTGTAATTAGAGGCAGATGATGTGCTGAAGAATATCTTTTCCACTATTTACAGAAAATAAGGAAGAACTTATTCAAAGCCTAGTCAGGTTTCCAAATGTCTTAAGTCCCGTGCGAATTTTCCCAAATATTTTATATTAAGAAAGATGGATAAGATTCTAACTGAACACTGTTCCTATGCTAAGAATACTTTTCTATTTCCATGCTTATATTTATAAGTCTGAAAAAAGCATATAGATGCCACTTGACAAGAAACATTGTGCTCATTTTGTGAAATCCTGAAACTGCTGAGGTACAACAATAAATTTATTTTATGTGGTACACTATTGAAAAATACTTACTTGACTTAGGATTATAAACACCTATTTTATGCTCCAGCTAGCTGCAAGGTTACATCTTAGTTATGGTTTTTCTTCATCCATTTTTAGGCGTCACTTTTGCTAGCACACCATTCTTATTTATATGGGTATAATATCATAACTGAAGCAACAGAAAAAGCTAACCCAAGACACCTCAGAATCCCCTCTGCTATAAGAGATGAGATTTATAGTTCCAGGGTGAGCTCACACAAACACAATTACCATATGAACTGTCTGAGTTGTAGATAGCATTGCCTAGGGCAATTATCAAGGGCCTCCTTACCTTTTCTTTATCATGTCCCCTACTGTATCATGTCTCACAAATAATGAGACCACAGCAATCCCTGCAGAGCCATTGAGCCAAGAAAATAATAGAAGTAGAAAGGATTGGTTAATCCTTTCTGTAAGTTAAAAGTTTTGCAATTTGGCACAGAGTTTACAGGCAATGATATAACGAATTTTGTACTTACATGATACATGATCTAAAAGGAAGTCCAAAAGTTAAGAGCATACATCTTTTGGGAGTCAGGTTTAAATTCCCAGGACTTCCAAGGAATGAAGAGTGAACAGCCTGACTACTGAAATATGAAACTTAGCATTATCATCGTGCATATCCATCACTTTTGTTTGTTAACCTATCTGGAATGAGAGCATTTGGAGGGAGAGACATGGTGAGCATCTGGCATGTACTAGAGTAGCTGAGACACCTTCAAAAGGACCATATTTTAAAGAGTTCATTCCAACAAAGATGAACTAGAATGGACTCCCTTGAAATATAATTCAATCATTAAGTGACTAATTTAACAAAACATGTGGAGTCTCTTTATGCCCTTAAGAAGCACTGATTTTATTATACCAAGGTTTAAACATAGTTCTGAGCCATGAGGACTCAATATATCAGATCAACTATTTAACAGCTAGAAGTTGGGCACATGCAAATTTTTACCAGCTGAAGAGTTTTTCCAGAACATTTAGGTTTGGGCCCATGAGTTGCTCTTCATCTTTCAAGTGCCAGTTAATGCTCACAGAAGTCACTAGGAACAGTGAACACACATACCATGCAGGACCTCACTGCCTCTCAATCACTCACCAGCCCGTTGATGCTGTTAACACATGCAACAATGCCCTTTGAACACCTGCATGCCACTTATTCAATGGGGTCTGTTAATCAACAGGGTAGAAATCACTTCATACTGTAAAGGATCATCTTACAGATGAGTTAAACCCCAATTAAACAAATTGCACCCAGTTCACAGGGTCTTCACAATAGACCACCGAAGTCTTCATTTTTAAATGGAACTAAATAACTGCATAGGAAAAGGACCATGTGTGGGGAAACTTTGAAACTCAGGGTTTCAGACCTGCCATTGTGTTAGAGGGATGTCATGCTGCAAACCTCTCTATGGCTCTGCTCTTGGGGTCAGCTTATGTGTAGGAACAGAAGAGATCATATCTTGCCACAGGACCTATTCCTAGAAATTTTTCACTCTCATCCTCCACAGAGATACCATGAAAGGTCCAAACAACCATACCAGCAATTCATATGTCAAAACTCTTCTCACAGACTTTTGAGATAAATCTCCTGAGAGCACCATCCAGGGACTACATTACTGGTGTTATTAGTGAAGTATTATGGGCTGCCTATTTGAGATGACACAATTTTGTCTGTAGTCTTTTATGAATAACACTTATTCCTCTTTAGCTTGATGACTGGGGACCCGTTAAAAATCCATGTGGGGGATTTAAGTTAACTCCAAAATTTTGCAACATTTTCTGGCTGATCAGACAAATTAAAATATTTAACTTGGGGTTAGAAAAAAGAAGCCCATAAATCATATGGCCAAGTTCTGCCCAACTCCAAATTCTTATTGAACCCAAGCCTCTTCAAATAAAAATGCAGGACTGGATTCATCTTTAGCACTAAGGAAGTCACTGCTGCTCGACTTACTCAGTGAAACAGCAATACTACGATACCACAGTCTTGGAAGACACACTACCTGTGCATTTCATAGGAAAGGATACAGCAGATGAAAACTTCTGCTGTTTCTGAGTTCCTCAAGTTGTTGAAAAAGAACTAGAACTGCTAATATTTAAAATTATAAACATATCAACATAACACTACCCAATCTGAAGGCAAGAAATGTCAGAGATTTTAAATCTACATTCTCCAAATACAACATTTTATTAGTTACATCGGTATTATCAGGCAAAGCCAGCTGCTTGTCAATGGCTGCTGATCAGACTGAGAAGGAATGCCACTGCATCTGCTTAGGACAATAAATTAGAATCTAAAATGAAAAGAAATCTTACAAAATACATTGCCAACTGTTCATAAATGGTCACTTGGACAAAAGTATACAGAAATCAGTGTCTATTTGACCATAGGGAGAGAATGAAATCACTTATATTGTAAGAAAAAGCACCGACAGGGCAAGGACAAAGGTGCTAATACACTGATGAACAGACCCAGGGCTAAGGGAAAGGATAGAGATGTCAAGTATGTCTGAGTGAGGAAGGCTGCTGCTACTTGGGACATCCTGGGAATACAGGAGAGCAGGTGTCACTTGTAGGGAACCTAAAGAAAGGAGGGATACCTGCAGAGTAAGAGTAGAGTGTGTGTATGTGTGGAGAGAGAGAGAGAGAGCAGTACAGGTGCTATGCCTTGTCTGGGAATACTACTGGGTGGTGGAAAGAGCTGGCTGTTAATCCTAAAATAATACTTCTCTTATTCACTGGAGTGGGGCAAATATGACATGGGTTTTAACGTAGCATTTTTATTTTAACTGTGCCTGAAGGCAGAATTTGAGCCTAACTGCATGGAGGCACTGAACAAAACACTTTAAAAATGGCCTTTATCTCAGGAAACATAAAGCCTGTTAAAGCTTGCTATTCTCAGATAATATTTTGAGGAATGACAAATGGCACTGTGATCAAAATGTTTTTTTAAGTCTGTATATCCTTTCTGAATACAACCAAATCTTTTACAAAATTTCAGTTCACCACAATTATAACCATTTTTTCAAAGAATCCTCATAGAACCACAGCTCTTTCAGCAGATATACAACTCATCTAAGTACACGCAAACATAGAAGCATAGTGGAACAGAAGAAATCACTCAGTAAAACTCCCTGTATTAACACTGGGACAAGAATTTATTCAAATCCTAGGAAATTGTAACCCTATCTCAAAAATTTTCTTAAAAAAAGTAGATATCAAAGTCTCTAGCTTCTTTATAAGTTATATGGTAGCAATGAAAGGAAAATCCAAGCCCCTACCTAAGTTAGAATTCATCTTCAAAACCCTGGTGAAATTAAGCTTTTATTCCTTGGCTGCTTCTTGTGATCAGCCCTGAAAGTTTCTAGAGCCCTGGTTATCTTTCCTGGGTTTAATCCAGTCCTGATGGAGGCTGAGAGGAGTCTTTGTCCCATTTCTCCCCCGCATCCTATCCCAAGGTACTCTTCTAAACAGGACTCAAGCTAAACTACACCAATGGAAGACATTGACAGAAGTTATTTTATACCTGTATTTAAATTACCTACTCTGTGCAGTGCATCATGATGAGTACCTTGCAAATATGTCAAGGAACCAGAGCCAGAGAAATTCTCAGCCTAAATATGCTAACTACATTTGTCTCAGATGGGTTAACTGTACAGAAGAGGAGGCAGTTGGGTCTCTCTCACATACCAGTTTGCTTTCTCTCTGCTTTGAGTGGCTGGGCATAAGGCTTCATCAGTGGTCTATGTGATCATAAAATATTGACTAGAAATAAGAATGGATGGGCAGGATCTCTTTCGTTCTGGCAGCGGAGCTATGTCAGAACGGTACACGTTCCCCTTTGTCTTCTTCTCACATTCTCACTCAAGACCAGCCAAGGTTTTTTACAAAGTACTTATCTAAAACAAATTTCCATGGATATCAGCAAAGGGAATATAATTAAGCTTCATTGGTTATACACAGCAATGCCTTTTAGAATTTTGCACTGAAATATCTGAAAGATAAAATCTTGGTAAAAAGTCAAGTGTTTCTTCCTGTTTATAGAACATTGTTTTTTGCCTGGAGTTTTATCTTGAACAATAATTCTGCATTCAAGGTCATTTGTGACTCTTTTACGTGTAATCTTATTATCTTCCTAACACAGAAAGTAAGAATGTAAATAGGAAATAACTATGGGGCTTTTATTTAGAAACCATACATTTTGTTGCTTGAGTTTCTGAATTGTCTTGAAAGTAACCCAGCTTGTTATGCGCATTAGAATAGAAATCCAGCTGGGCAAAACCTTGCACAGTAGTATGAGGTCATATTTTCAGAAACTCAGTTCTTCTAGTCAGTAATCGGCTTTTGAAAGAGTGCTAGCATGCCTTTCAAGGATAATCATTTAGAATTTTAGTTTTTCAGTCTCTAGCAACAGGTTCTGTAGAGAGTTTGTACCTCATGTAGCTGTTCCCTCTGGCGAGATCCCCCTGATATTTGGTAAAGCACGCGCGCATTTCAATCGACTTTACTTACTTGAAGGCGACTGGTAGCATCCTGTCCTTCTCAGCTGGTAGCAAATGTGACCATATCTGTTTCTATTCTTGGTTGTGCATGATAAAAACTCTCATGTGTGTCTAGTGATTCATCTTGGCTAGATGAATTTACAGTGTTTGTGCTTTCTAAATTTTCTGGCCAGGACTTGCATCTATGCCAGTCACCTGCAATGCCTGGTATCCATATGACCAGCTTCTCCAGTGTCACCCTGTTGTAAATTGTGCAAATAATGGAAAGCATTTCAAATTACTTCCTTAGGCAATACTACAAACCTGGCCTATTGTTTTCAATAGCTATAGGAACTGAAATTATTCCTCCTGTAAATAAGTAATTTTATTCTTGGTTTGTCTTACCTTTTCCCAGAACATTCTTATTAAATTTATATAAGCATCCCTCTGTAACAGGCTGATTAAAAGAGAAGAACTGCATTTCATCCTGAGCTCATGTTCAAATATTTCCTCAGTTAACACATCTCTCCATTCCCAGTAGGATTAGATCATTGTGTGTCTAATATTTCATAAGAACTTGCTGCTGGTTTGATAAACTGAAAAGACGGCATCTTCTTTACCACAAAGTTCTTTGCCCCACAGAAAAAAAAAAAAAGCCATACTGTAATAAATAATAAATATATAGTACAGCTTCCTAAGATAGATTCCAAGAATTTTATGTGCTGTAATTTAATCCTTAGAAAACCAGAGGATATTAAATGAACTAAACTGTCTTAGCCAGAAATCTCTGATTTGGGCTGCTCTTTGATGTTTATATCTGAAAGTCTTTGATGTCTTAAAATTGTTTCAGAAATTAGAAAAAAATCTTGACTTTGTAAATCATTTTGTGATTACATAAATGACAATATGATGATGAATGGCACAGTATTCACAAAAATGAATCATTTCTCTGAATATTAAGTTAATCAAAAAGCCAAAATTGTCTAGTATGAGCTCCTAGTGCTTTAAAGATCCTTTGGCACTCCAGATGCACAATGAAAAAAAAATAGTGTAGCCTTATTATAAGCACCTTTCCACATCTGCAATCCTGTTATATAATAAACTCTTGTTCTTTTGTAGCAAGATTGCAGTGGTTCTTTTTTTCTTTCTTTTTTATTATTAATTTGAAACATGTGGGGAGAGGGTAATCCAGTAAGCCATAGGCATTTCATATCAGGGCTTTCAGGCAATCATATGTAACGCCAACCATCTGGGTGGAAGGATAGATAGAACTTGCTTTATATCAATAGACTGTGAATGATAGCAAGGAGCAGAAAGAGTAGAGTTCTAATGAATATTACATATTTACTTCTACAAACATAGGCCCATTGATGGAATAAGCTGGTTTTGCTATTAAATAAAATAGCAAGCACTAGACAATGTTTGTTGCATTTATAGCATTTTGAAAGTATAACATTGTAAGTGGATGCAAATGGGTACACATGAAAAACAAAAGAGAACAAGTTGCATGCATATACATGTGTAAAAAGAGAGATTTCTGCCAGCAATGTATTTTTCTGACTGGTGAAAAAATGACATTTTGAAATTCACCAAACCTAGTGATTAGGTAGACAATTAAAAGATAATAATTTAGAAACCAGACGTCTGCTTCCATTCTGAGCAAAGAGAAAGCATTTTCTCTGAAAACACATTCATTTATTGTTTATTTTCAAAGTGAACCTTAAAATTAAATTACAGAGTTTGGAAGAAAAAAAATATTAAATAGACATCTGAAAGAAATAGAATCTATTTATAATTTTACCTTTTTGATGTCAGAAGATATCCTAGAGGAAAGCCTTAGGGATATAAATTCTTCTCAGACTTACAGTAAAGGCATGCAATTTTTTAAGATGCATTATCCTGTATCAAAGTTTTTTGAAAACCTGATAAAAATTTAAGAGTTCGTGCATCTGAAAGATTAAAACCAACAACCAATGCAAACAGTTAAAATTATTTACAGTCCTGTGAAATCCAAACTGCACACATGTGGAGTACTCTGTATGTTGTAAAAACTGCAGTTCAGTCTGGAATTCTGTACAATAGAAGTAGAGAAAAAAATATATGGCACGCAATATCTTTGCCTGTAGAGTACAAATTAGTGAGTTTCTACTCTGTGTTTAGGTAACATATCGTCTAATCATTAAGACAATTCTATGCTGATGTTTTCTTTTAATGTAGCATTCTAGGTGTTTATTGTCTGTTCTCTACAAATGACAGAATAGGAACAAATTCCAAGCTAAGAAACTGAACACTGAAATTATAGTGTTCTGTAATTACAACTATTTGCATGAATAGTTTTGTAAATATTAAAAGGCTAATCTTCCAGATTAGTTTTTTAGATAGTTAATAGTTTGACTGACTGTTGTTGCTGCTTGCATGAGTAGTGAGCATTCTACACCACCCCCAGCCTTTTGCATTTAGTACTTCATTTTAAAGAAGAACCAAAGCCATAAACCAGCAAATCACTTAATAACTTAATAAGTTCTCATGAAGTGAATGGCGCTACTTCTATATGAATATCTATGAACACAAGTAAGTGGTTTGCCTTTTTAGTACCAAAAAGCTCAGACTTATTGTATCAAAATATTCTGCTGTATTTCATGTATATTTCCTCAGATGCCACGAACACAAATACATTCAAGAGCTTTTATTTTAACCTAAATAAGCTCTTCATGGAAACTTTTTCAGAAACTGAGGATGAGGGAACATGCCTTATACTCCTGTGCGGAAGAAGAGTGCTCTTTCAAAGGAAAAAGACAATGGGGTTCAGAACTCCAGATTTCAAGGATCAGAATCATAGAAATGCAGTTTGTAGGGGATATTTGGAGGTCTCGCCCACTAAAAGTTTACTTTTGCTAGCTAGCACTAGTTCAGGTAAGACATATCTTAGTGCTACCCTGCCTAGGAAGCAAAAGGATGTTTCAGTACTGTACAACCTGTCTACCAAAATTAGGATGTTTTTGTCATCTTTGTATCTCCCCTTCTAGTAGTTGTGGGTTGCTAGGTTGCTGATAGATCATTCCATAGTCTCTGTCAGAGTAAACAACTTCAGCTTCTTCAAAAGGCATCACTGTAACCTCTTGTTTTTTGGCATCCCTCAGATTCCAGAGGGCTCCAAACTAGGCTTTGTTTTCCTTATAGAGCTTCACCAGTGCCATCACAAGACAACAATAACTTCACTTGGTCTGATCCCATGCCCCCCACCACTCCCCCCAGATATAGTCCAACACATGGTCTACCTTCTTTGCAGTGTGCAGTACTGGTTTACATTCCACCTGTAGTCCATCACAACCTTGCCATTTCCCAACCTGTGTGGGTACATGAGGTTGTTCTGAGCCAGATTCAGAATCCTCATGATGTTTATGTTGGTCCAGTTCTCAAGGATCCTTTGAATTAAAGCTTTCCAACTCTTCATGTCAATCATTCATTATCAGTAATATCTGCAGATTTACCTGAGGACATATTCTGTGTCACTATCTAAGCTGTTGATGGAAATGCTGAACAATATGAGTCCCAGTACCAAACCATAGGGTACTTTGCTTATTACTGGAACTCAAAGCATTGATTCTACTACACCTTTACTGTGGTGGTAGAGCCAATTTGCAATGCACTTAACAAACTGTTCTTTCAGTCCATACTTCCTCAGCTTTCACAGAAAATCCTTTTGGGGACAGTGCCAAAAGCCATCCTGAAGACTGGGTATCTGTTATTTTCCTCCTGCCTGTTCAACATGCCATCTCATGACAGCAAGCAATCAAGCTGGTCAAGTCTGAACTAGTTATCCATGATTGCTTTCATGTGTTTGAAGATGGATTCTAACGGCATGCTTCACAGTCTTTACAGGGATTGATATGCCTTAAAATTGCCCAAGTCCTCCTTTCATTTTCCCTAAAGATGAACGTAGTGTTAACCATTTTTGGTTGCAAGGGATTTCCCTGATAACCACAGGGTTTTTTCAGAGACTGTAACATTGCAAACTCTGCAGCCAGCTCTTCCAGTGCCCTTGGATGAGTGCCATCCATCTCCACTATCTTTAAATTTCTCTCAGTAATACTTACCATGTTTCTACTGCATTATTTGGTTTCCATCTCTTCACCAAATTACATTGGTCAACACAGAGGTGTAAGATCAGGCATTGCCTGTGGAAACCAAGACAAAACCCACAAAGTCTACTTCAACTTCTTCTGTATCGTTTCTCAGTAGCTTTTCTACCTCAACAAACTCACATTTTTCCTTAATTTTACTTTGCAACTAACTTCAGAGTCTTGTTCCATCACCTTTTATGCCCCTGCCTACTTTTAGCTCAGACTAGATATTGGTCTGCACATTGTCTCTAAATACCAAAGACATGTATACTATAAATGTGCTTTTTCATTTGTTTTCTTTCCACTTCTTTCATGTTCTCATTGCATTTCAATTAATCAGAAAAATTCCCATTTAACCAAAAGAAAAACTAGCAAGAGGTCTTAGACCAGTCAAGTGGCTGTATTAGGCTGCACTGGTTCCTGATGTTCCAACCATCACTTTCTGACTTGTGAAGCTGAAATGAGAAAGGATTTCCATAGCCTGATGGACAAAATTGGCATCTATGTCTTCTTGGTGATTTTCTGTAAGCAGTCTGCTCAGGAAACATGAAAAGCAAAATGGGAAACAATGGCAGGTAAAATCTGAAAAGTCCAGGTTTCAGAAGGGACCCACTCAATTCTTTTGTCTTGTTTTCTCAGTTGGTGTTTGAGAATTTCTCTCAGCTGTGGAAAAAAAAAATAAAGTTTATTTTCAAACCTTTGACTTCTTGCCCCTTTGAAGCTCTTATTTTTCCAAGAAGTTTTTGTCAACCTCAAGACCAGCTGCATAACAATATGTTCTATCATCAACTGAAAACAGCACCTGTGATTGTGCTGCAGAATGGTATTGCAAATTTCTTCTTTTTCACCCCTCTGAGAATTATTTTGTAAGAGTTCTAACATGCATATATATGGCCATGGGGAAACTTTGCTGAATCCATTGTGGCTGAAAAGAGCACCGGGTTAAGTATGTCTGTTAGAGACTTTATGTCGCTACCTAGATTTGCAGTTGGTTTAATTCAATTTATTAATTTTATTTTAATTTTTTTGTAAGATAATGATTTTGAATATTAAAATGTTATTAGCCAGAACTCCCTGCTCTCCCAGCTTCTTTAAATCATTATTTCTATGTTTGTCTTTGAATAATAAATCTAATAATGTCAACTCTTTCAAAAATACACAATGCAGTTAAAACATGTGGTTTAAAATATTCTGAAGAAGTTAACTATATTACAAAATAGCAAATGAAAAAAAAAAAAGAACAAATTATGTGATTGCTTCAGAATGCATTAAGAAACTCCCTTTCAACACAGGCTTAGAGGAATGACTCAAGAAATCCTGGGAAAAAATCTCTCATAGCAATAAAGGCTAAACCAAAACCACCATGGCTAATCTTCAACTTCCTAGGACACTCCTTCTAACTGGCTGCTGTGTACTAAGGTATATCAAGTTTTTAATTCACCGATTTTCTACCTGAGCTACATTAAATGAGATTATATGTCCTTTTTTACTTCTGAAAAATAGGAAAGAAAATAGATTTGCTCAATTGTTCAATCCTTCTGGAACTAAAGATAAAATGGATTGTTCCATTCCTAACTTATTTTCTCTGGATCTGGTCTCACAAATGAGATAATCCCAGAGAGGTTTAGCTTTGAAAGCAAAAGCGAGTGATTTGACTTTCCATGAGTTTGTGAGCCAGGATTACCTATCAATTAAAGAATTAAGCTAGTAGACCAGACACAGTGGGTTTTTTCTTAGCTTTGCAACTAATGTATTTCAGTAACCCAATGCAAATAATCGATCCTGCTTCTCCTCAGTTTATCCTTTCACAAGGTGATATACTTACACATTTTGCTGGTGTAGTATTTTCATACCTATACTTGCAATTTAGACCCTTTCTAGTAATGTTTGAATAGAAGCAAGTAGGAAAAGACAAAGTAGCAGAATAATATTACTTTCTACTACTCACTTACTCTAGTGTGAGCAAAACATGCCATAGCCAGGACCCTGTATTTATGTGGGCAGCAGTAAATATCTGCAGGTCCTTCTTTATGTGTTTACATAATTGCACTTGTGGTCTGGGGATGTTTTAAATGCAAGGATGAATTTGTTCATGACTCATAATGTCCTTTGTGCAAATGAAATTGATGCTGTTGTTCCTCACTGTTAGCCTGGGGAAAATTCCTAACGGGGAGTGGGATTTTGTTATTCAGTAATTCTCTGAAGTTGGGCAAATCCAAAGCAAAGATGACCTGGGACAGGACGTGAAGAAACTGCATTTACATCAGTGAATGCATTCTATTTATAGAATAGGTGGGCTATGAGTTCTCATTCCTTACTCTCTAGCTTTTAACATGCCCTTGGGTACATTTTTTTATTTATTATTTGCTTTCAAAATTTACTACTTATATATAGTTTTATTTGCTATTGTGCCTTCAGATCACAGTGTCCATGAGTAGCACTACAATAGTTACTATGGCTTTTAGGTTCAGCCTTGGTATATTATATTTTCCCTTCCCTGGACAGAGTTTGGAATTTGAAAGATTAGAAATATTTTCGGTGACAAGATCTTTGGGCTTCATCTGTGTGTGGTAGCCTTGCCAGAACTAACTCTATCCTCCTACTAAATCTCCAACCTACTGGAGCAGTAGGAAAGGGTCCACCTTTCCTCCACACCACTGCCATCAAGGTAGTGTAGACACAGAACTCCTCCTTCCCCTTCTCCAGCTAGGCTGTGACTCTGGTTAGATCTTCCTCCTTTTAAAATACACTCTTTTTTTGGTCATGAAGTGCATGAAAATTAATCTTTGTCTCATCTTCTGGTAATGCTAAAGTGTTCAGTAATATCTGAGCTTTCCCTCTTACTAGTCACAGAATAAATATGGAGGAAGATTCAGTCCTTGCCTGGAATACCCTCTAATCTAATATGTGATGCAAAGCAACATGTTTGTCATAAATCAGAGGGCATAAAAAAGCCTTCCCTTCCTCTTCATGTGGGGGAGGGGGCTGAAACAAACACTTCACCTCAACAAAAGTCATGTCTGCTCTTCTTGATACTCCCAGGGTAGCACTTTCCCAGGTATTAACTTATTTAGTTCCAAAAACCTTTTACTCATTCATGGTGATTATTGCCTTATAACTACTGATAAGCACCAAACTCTGTTCTATACCAATATTTCACTTTTGTCAGAGCCTAAAATAGAAAACAGGAGGAAGGATAAAAAGTGATGCAATGACCCATGTATAGGGAGGAGGAGAGACAGCTTTAGCATAGCTGTTCAAAAAAATCCAGTATCTTGACTCATTTATATTTCTAATAACCTCAAAAGATTAGCATGCGATTTTACTTTTACCCAAAACAAATGAAATTGCAGTGTAGGCACCAGTATCTATGTGCCAATGTGTCTATGGAACAACTACACTGAAATTTCTTTTTTTAATGAATAGCATGACCAGGTTCCTGAAAATAAGGTATTATTTTGTATTCTAATGAGAACAAACAGAGACAGCTCAAATAATATTTAAAAACCTACGTGTAAATTCTCCAGCATGTAGTGAATCATGTAATTGGAAAAGACAACCTTACATGAGATTTTGAAGTAGTCAAATGCTTACCTTGCCCAGACTTTTCTATCAAAATTATAGATTCTCTCATCTCAGGTGGTAGTGAGCAACATCTTGCACCACCTTTGAAACATTTTCTAAAGAAAATGAATATTCAGGAACATTCAAAACATTTAATGGCGTACTTTAAAAAAATATGAAAAGGAAAAATAAGACAAATTAGTGTTTTCTATGGCACAGATTATTACAGAGGTAGTAGACTGGAAAAGTTTTTACTGTGAGTTGAGCATGAAAGGTATTATAAAAACATTTAGGATAGTTTCTTTCCCTACACAAATACACATGAATCAAACAAATGGGTTGAAAATCATATGACTTAAATAAATGGCTTTGGGCTTCTTTACCTTCTAATGTTAAACCTATAAGAATATATATAACTAATGCCAGTTTGAGTAACTTTACTATTGCTATTAATATTTTTATTACTAATAACAACATGAATTGTACAAATCAATTACACTGACATTGATGATCCCTTTTTATTCTGTAATCCAGTCAAAATTATTGTGTGTAAACAAAGCAACTGGGAAATCAACTGATTTCCTCATCCTTCAAAATACTGAAAATTGCATCTTTTTCATAGGAGTGTATTTTAAACACCTCGTTTAAGACCTACCCTGCTAGAGCAGACTACAAGTTATATGGCTTCAAATATTCTAGATTGCTTATACCTTTCTGTTAATGTTGCCAAATTTCTTAATGATTCTATGGATGCTTGAGCATGGTAAATTAGTGCAGCTCTGAGCTGTTGTGCCCAACAAAGGCCTGGGGTTGGATAGCCCCAACAGCAAGTGAAAATGGGCTCTATGATTAGAGAGAGAAAGAGGGCAAACAGAGCAGTGAGAAGGGGGAGTTTGGGGGAAAGACTGATGAACCTCAAGAGGTGAGGAAGACTGAAGCCCAGGAAGGTACGACTAAACCATGTTCCACATGGAAAGTAAGGAAACCAGCTTCTTTTCCTCACTCTTCAATAGTAAGACCAGTTGTTCTCCAGGTATCCAGGCCTCTGAGCTGGAAAAAAAGGATAGGGAACAGAATGAAGACCCCATAATCCAAGGGGAAATGGTCAGCAACCTGCTACATCACTTAGACACACACAAGTCTAAGTGTGTGGGGCTGGCTGGGATCCATACAAGGATACTAAGAGAGCTGGCAGCAGTGCTCTCTGTGCCACTTTTCATCATTTATCAGCAGCCCTGGCTAACCAAGGAGGTCCCAAGTGCCTGGAAGTCATCAAATGTGAGGACCATCTACAAAAAGGGTCAGAAGGAGAATATAGGGAAGTACAGGTCTGTCAGCCTGACTTTATTCTGGGAAAGGCCACAGAGCAGATCATCTTGAGTGCCATCAAATGGCATGTACAGGACAACAAGGGAGATCGGGCCCATCAGGCAGGTGTTTATGAATGATCCTGCCAGCAAGTATCTGTGAAACTTCTGGCAAAGAATGTTACCTTCCCCCAGATCCCAATGGCAGAGGGAGGAGAAGATTTCGATGCATAGTTTAAAAGGCAGTAAGGTCTAAAGATTTCAGCCCCGCCACTGACATACATGGGAATAATGTGATAGAATACAGGGTGAAAACTTTCATTTTACAGCTCATTTAAAAAAAATCTGGCAAATAACAGTAACGCTGATGTATATTTTTTAAATTACATTAGCAGAATCAAGCCTTTCAGGTTAGTAAGCAATCGAAGCTTACTCCATGTTGTTAATAAAAAAATGTTCCAGATATATATTAATAATCACTTGATGAACATACATTACATATAATTAATATGAAAATAAATATAAAAAAATCATATACCATACATGAAGGGACCAAGTGCTCACAGCTGAATACTTTAATGGGATCTTCTTAAGGTTAAAAGAATCTAGAACACAAAAGGTCCCAGAAGTTAAATTCTAGATAACTCAAATTGGAGCTATCAATTCGAATTTACCTTACTCTTCTATTTGCCATAATTCTTTTATTTGACATTTGTTCTGTTCCTGAGTTCCACTTGCAAAGAGAAACAATACTTATTCAATCCACATCTACCAAGCATATTGAAATGGCAGTTGCTAAAGCATAAGAAATGTTTTTAAAAACTCATATGAGATTTTAAATCTTATGTTTAAATCATTACTTATTTACCACAGAAAAAAGAAAAAGGGTGAATCACTCAGCAAAAATAAGCAAACATCATTCATAATATTAGCTGCTTCCAGTGTGTTGATTGGGAATGAAATGGAAATTCAGTTGGAAAGATACTATGTGATATTGTAACTGTAGACAATTGTCATAAGTATGCTCAAAGACAGAAGCTGCTAAGAGCCGTTAAGAGGGACTATGAAGAAAAGAAATTCCATACCCTTAGAAGAATACCATAGCCAGAGGCTAACAAGGCAGTGGATAGTTGAGAAGCTTGGCAAAGGAGACCTGTTTTCTGGAGATGAGTTTCAGTTCAGTCTCCTTACTAGTTGCAGGAGATACACCTGTGAACTCTCAAAAAATCTGTAAATTCCAGAAAAAATAGAAAAGAATGGAAAAGGATGAATCTAGGTCCCCCATCAAACATACACTTATTCTGTTGATATATAAGCAAAATCTTCATATAAAAATAGCTTTCAGACTGACATTTCCCTGCATTTTACAAATTGTGAGAAATGGAAGAGAAAAAAGCATTAATTAATGGTTCTAGTACATAATTATATAACAATAAAATTAAATAATTGTAACAAAGATTTGGAAAAATCTAGACTTCTAGGTAAAGAATGCATATTTTATTGCATTCCATTTCAACAAAAAAATATTTATATAACAAAATCAAGATTAAAGAAGCTATGTTTGAATAACACTACATTTTTTCATGCATGCTGATAAAAAGCCAGGAAATTCAAAGTTAAGTTTGACATTCCAACCTTAATGCGTGTCCTGTTCTCAATCCATCCCACCCCTAAGGTTATGATTAAGGAAAAAGTATCATTCGTAAAACTTTGCAAGCATGATGAATCCCATCACACCCTAACCACAGCTGTTCATTTCATTTGTCTCTGATCTACCCAAGATTAGGATTTCAAACATTTTGTTTGTCATTTGGTCCCGTATGGGGAAATATCAACAGTTGCTTCTTTAAACTCTTCAAATGGTGTGTAATACTTCTGTAAATAAAAATGAACTGCACTTTATTGGCAGAACATACCTAGTTTTATTAGGTTTTGCCCAAAATAGTGATTTTTCCTAATGATTTCCTGTGTCAGGGAATAATGATGTTACTGAATGTCACATTTTTGTCTGAGAGAGCCAAGTTGTGAAACCTGATCTTTGTAAGTAGGTGCTCGTATTCAAATTGGAGTCCTGTTAAAGGCAAGCAGTGATGCAGGAATGTATTAATACAGTCAGATGCACATAGGATCAGTGCCTGAAATTACTGCTAGGATCAGACTGTAAAGCTTTGGCTCACCAGATATATTCTGATTTTCAGAACAGAACCAGTCCCTCAGCTGAACTAGTAAGCTGGACTTCACCTGCTTTGTGAGAAGGGATTTCTCACATATATCATCAACATAAGGAATAAAGTTAATTCTTAAACTGTCTATATGGGTAAACTATTTAGGAAAAGAATTTGCAGAGAATTCTTACAGCCTCAAACTCTAGTCACCACACTAATATACTCAGTTTTGTTTGCCGATGTACTCTGGATATACATCTTACTGTTTTGGTTTTTTTGGTCTTTATTCATACACTGCTAATTCTAGAGCTGAGGCTCATCCTACAGAACTGAAGCCAATATTTCCAAGCTTCTCAGACAGTCTGTCAGGAGAGACAGACTTCAAGTGGACCACAATGTTCACTACAGGTTCTCCTATCTCTGTGGGAATCAGAAGGTCTCCATCATAACTTGATGCTTGGATAAGATCCAGCAGTTAGATAACATGAGCCCATTTCTAATATCCATATTACTTTTCTTAACTGATGGAATTGACCAATTCTTTCTGCAAATGAGATCTGGGGAAGTCAGGCTGAGGTAACTTTGTCCTCTGTCCTCACCTCTGTACACATCACCCATCCCTAGTGTACCAAAGGCTTTCCCAGCTGTTTCACCCAGCAAAGCACTGGTTCCTCTGGTCTGTATTAGTTTTGACCTCGACTTCATCAGCCTCTTCCTTTCTGGTTTTGTTGCAAGGCACTCGAAAAGGTACTGACTTCAGTCATTTTATAATTCATTTTATACTTTTTGTTAGACCTCCTTCATCTTCCCAATGGACTCAGACACAAAATCTTTGAGCATAAACTCTATCACAGTCCAATGTTCACTGCCTATTTAAATTCATAGTGCATTAAGACATTAGAGGACTCCTTTACTCTTCCAGTGATATCACATTCAATCACATTTTGCTATACTTTCACCTAAATAGTATGGCATTCTTCTAGAATCAAAGAAGAAGTTTTCAAATAGCTTTGCTTAAATATTTCATTTTTTATATTAATTCATCAGTGATGTCTGTAGTGCCTTCCTATTCACCACTGATTGAGCAAGTATCAGGATGAGATATTGTCCAAACCCTCTCTATTCCCTTGTGAGCTGGCCCCATCTCCACACATATATTCTTTACTGATCTCGTCTGGCCTGCCAGAAACACAAACTGTGAGTCCAACAGGACAGGAACTGACCTGTGTTTTGAGGTAGTAAGGTCCTGATCCATGGACATTACTGCAATTTTAAGTTTGGCAAGAAGATCAGACAGCTGCAATGCCAATAATTTGAAAGAGATTGCATTAGTGTGCCACAGACTCCATCTGTTTCTGTTCTTCAGGCCAGAGTTTGAAAATGACAGCAACTGTCCAACTATTAATGGATCAGTTAAAGAAGAGAAGATTTTTTCCATTCTACAAGAAAAGTGTAGACATTTTTTTCAGTTGCATATCTAACTTTTTGTGGTTTCCAAAGCAGACAGTATCTTTCAGGGACTTGTTTAATGAGTCGTATCTGATGGAGAGTACTTACATATTTATGCATCTCAGGGTCACCACTGACTTCCAGAGAATTTTCCAGTAAAGCACAGGTCATGGATAAAATCTATAGCATCTCAATTAATAATTCCAAGCTATCAGAGCAGCTGTATTTTCCTGTGTGATACTGTGGACAATTTTCAGCACAGGCACACAGCACACAAGGTGATAAAAGGAGTAAAACTATTTCCATAAAAATTCATTGAGTTGAAATGTGTGTTAACTTTGTTCCTGCAAAGAATATTTGACTTGTTATATAGGGGACTTTTTAACAGAAAATTATTTTCAAAACTGTTGATGACTGGAACATAATTAGGGCTGGGCAGGAAAGGATATATATGCTTTTCTGATAGGGCTAGATGATAAAAGTTGTTGTGGCTTGGGTTTTAAACACAAACCCTACATGAGCATCAAGAATTATGTTATAGATATTTTCAAAGAATAATTTTGGAAATAGCTGCACAGTGGTTTGAAAGTGTAGCCATCAGTTCTTAGCATCTCTAAGCATCTTGTAAGCAAAATTTTTAATTGATAAACAAGTGAAATGAAAATATAGGACAAGAGAGGGGTGAAGAAAGGTAGGAGTCATAGAGCAAACTAATTCTTATTTAAAACAAATCTAGAACACACTTTGGATCACCTAATCTGGTCTGAAAAGATTTTGGATTATCAAAGCAGCCTCTTATGAGAGTTAATTCTGCTTCTCTGACAGTCTTGCTTTGTCTAGGTGCTGAAAATCTGTGTCTTGCAGCATTGGATATTCATTATACATTTCCTCAGCTCTATACTTTCCCCAAAGTGACAAAAATCACCAAATAAAGAAGTGCCACTAATCAGTGGTACCACAGTTCACTGAGTTTATTCTATATAATCTAAAATAGTTAATATAAGAGGAAAAATCAATATTTTAGCAAAGAATAAGGAGGAATAGAAAGTGATACAAAGCAGAAAAAAACCCTGTTTGATGAGAGGATTCACCTTGATAACAAGTCTTCATTTTCTGCTAGGACCTCCCAGTCCTGTCTCAGTCCTGTCTTTATTGCTTCCTTTAAGAAGCATTAATCGTTCATGGTTTATGTTCTATTACTCTGTGATGCATTATTAGCTTGAAAAGCTTCTCCTTTTATGGTCTTGCAATATAAACCTCTTTCAGCTCTGGCTGTCTTTGTAGTTTGTGTCCTGATAAAATCTGCAGCTAGAGAGGTGAGCAAGGGCTTCTTTCTGAAGACATCTTGGTGAAGGACAGGTCTGTCTTCTACTAAATGCTGGTTCCCTACAGGATGGTAAATTCGTGTGGAGTTTGACATAGAGGTGATGAGTCCGCATTTTTCCATTATTTTATTTCATTATCTGAAGCAGTTTTTATTTTGATAATTTTAAATTCTGTATATATCTTTGATATATATCTATGATATATCTTTCCTGGCATTTCCCCTTAATTTATACCTCCATGTCTTTAAACAAAATACTTGCCACCTCACCTAAAAGGAGCCCAAGTCACGGTCCTTTGTGGGTCAGTCATAAATATATATCTGATCTTTCTTCCACCGACTGTTTTTACATAACACTCAGCATTTACAGCTTTTCAACTTACTTTTGGATGCTCTCTGGGCAACACCTCTCTCAACAGATGTATTACAGCTCCTCCTTCCCTCATTGCTTCATTCACCAGGTGTTTTATTGAACCATATTTGTTACAAATAAGCAAGTCTCTGAGCGTCTCTCTCCTTGCTCGCTAAGAAACCTCTTAGGCCTAGTAAGAATAAGGCATTCCCGCTGTTCTTCCCCACTTACCCAGCCCTGGGCCGGCCGTCGATGCAGCCGCGGCGCCGCCCATCCCTCAGCAGCGCCGGGGGTGACGGCGGGACAGGACGGGGAGAGGTTGGCTGTCGGCGCGGAGGAGGGGGTGGTGGCGATGTCCCCCTCCGGTACCTGCAGCGCTGCCACGGCCACGGGGTCCGGCTGCCGCTCTCCGGAGCTGTCCAAAGTACCTGCGCTCCCGCGCACCTTCCGCGGCTCGCCCGCCCCGCTCGCCCCCGCCGCTGGGGAAGAGGGGACGGAAAACGACTTTCCGGCCGCATCTTTCCCGGGAAAGGGGATGCGTAGTTCGCTCGCTGAGTCGTCAGTGATGGCAAATCCCGCTACGCTGCGGGAAACGTTTGCGGTCCGGTAGGCAAACAGAAGTATTTTAGAAGAGAGGGATCTTTTGGCCGGCCCCATCCACTACCTTTGATCTCATGGGCTTTGAAATCCCCTTAGAAATTAGAGACTAATTAGCCCCAAAGCGAGAGTGACAACAATGCATGACAACGGCTAATACTATGTTTTAAGAAGGCAGCTCAGGAGCGATGGGCAGTCACTCCTGAGAGAGCTGTGTTGTACAAATCGTGTGCCAAACAAAATCGATCCGATTCCACCGCGGTGTATCTGACACTCTCAGGGATTTCCCGGGACGGGTTGTTTATTTAGGGAAAGTCTCTGGTGCGGAAGGGTGAAGACGCAGCCCCTCTTCTAGTCTCCCAAGACAAAAGCAAAACAATCCGCAGCGTCTGTCCTCAAGGAAACCTTGATCAAAGAAAGGTATTCAGCGGTGTCGGGTGTGTGGGTGGGTGTGGTTTTGTGCAGTTCACGGCATTTTGCAGTATGTATCCAACGTTATCAGTGCGTGAGCTCAAGTTGATTCCTCTGTGCTCTACCGAAGGTGTAAGAGCAACCCCTGCCCTGAGTAGGACCAGCTTATCCTCCCCTCACGGGCAGGAAAAAGGAGTTTCAAAAGAAGTGCTATGAGATTGCCTGAACCGAAATGAGCTTTACGAAGCAGCCTTTTACTGGAAAGATGTTTGAACTCTGACTGAAGGGGATTTAGGGGGAATGGAGAGACGATTCCAACAGTTACTACTGGGAATGCAATATCGGGTCCCCTACAATGCTTACTTAGGCTAATGGAGGTCCTGTCATTCAGTTCCCATTGCGCTGGGATACAGGGTAAACATTCCCCGGTGATCCTCTGCATGCAGGTCCCCTCTTCAGGACATCATTAAAGGCATACATGCAGTTGCCTGACATCAATTGTCAGCCTGGCTCTCAGGGTTCAGAGATCCCGACAGAAAGCAGGAAAACAAGCCCAGTGGAGACCCGGCTCTGCGGCTGGGGGCTTTAAGGAGGCTGAAAATCGTTTGGTTGCGGGTGTGTAAGAAGAGACAAAAGTGCTCAGCAGGTAAGGGCGGAGGGTTTTGCCAAGAAGGAACTGTCCTTGATCGCTGTGACAGGATTGACTCGCTGGGGACTCCTCTCTCGGGAGCGTCCACGCGTCCCTGAGGGGATTGCCCGTCTCCTCTCATCAGCATCACGGCGAGAAATTTTACGGCCGCTCTTTCTAGTCCTGCTAATCCTGTTATCCGGGGGGTTATAAATATTAACGTCGCTTGGGCTGGGGATGGGGGACCAAATTAAGCCCTCTCTGAAGTAAGATGTCAGCCAGCCTTTTCCCAGCCCACCAGCGCCCGGGGCTGCTGGATGAGCTGCACGGCAGAGCCCCGCAAGTGCCCTGCCCGGAGGTGCTGCTGGGCGCCTCGCTGCTGGATTTTGTGGCCGACCTGTCCCTGGGCAACCCCCAGGGAGCCCCCGGGGCCGGGGCGGGCCTGGGGCTCTGCGAGGTCACCGCCGGGCCTCCCTTCGGGGACAGAGTCCTGTCGCTCCGGGAGGGAATGGGCCGGGGGCTGTCCCTGGCTGCCTTCGGAAATGGAGATCCCGAAGACGAAGAAGAGGAAGAGGAAAGGCTGCGCAGTTCTTCCCTCCTGGACAGACCCAGGAGAAAGCGGGTCATCACCTACGCCCAGCGCCAGGCTGCCAACATACGGGAGAGGAAGAGGATGTTCAACCTCAACGAGGCGTTTGATCAGCTGAGGAAGAAGGTGCCCACCTTCGCCTACGAGAAGAGGCTCTCTCGGATAGAGACCTTGCGCCTGGCCATAGTGTACATCTCCTTCATGACTGAGCTCCTGGACGAATGCAGCAGGCAGGACGCGAGTTAGGGAGTGCCCTGGCCCGGCGGGATGCGGCTGGGGCCGGGCATCACCCGCGGCGGCGAGCAGGTGGCCTCGGCTCCTCTCTCCTGGGGAAGCAGAGCCATAGCTCCTGCCTGCTTCTCACACCGCAGCCAGGACCTTGTACGTGTGGGATGCAAAACCAGGAGTGTTCGGAGAAGCGTGCTCTGAGGTCGGGAGGAGTTGAGGAGAAGATGGATGGAGAGGCTCAGTGTGTTGCAGATTCGTTAATTTTTACAATTTTTGTAAACGGAAGGGGGGAAAAACTGAAGGGTCGAGGCCCTTTGGTTTGTGGTATGTTGCCTGTTTGCTTTAAAATATTTCCAATTTGTTGCTTTGGAGGAAGACTGGGCCGGGGCAGTGGAGCTCTTCCAACGTGCAGAACGGGTTTCCAGCGGGTTCTGTTCCTGCCCAACTGCCTGCCAGGGAAATCTCGGCCTGTGCATTTTAACCCAGCGCTTTCTGCCTTTTACAAAATAAACAACAACTCCCTTTTCTTTGAAATCCAGTCTGCCAAGTCCACGCCGTGTGTCACGGGGCCAGGGAAGCCGAACATCTGGACACAACCGCTTGTTGTCACGATTTTTCTTCCCTGGAACGGCTCTGTCCTTGCGTGTGGGCGGCCAGCGCCGTCGCTCGCACCGGGCGGGAGCTGGCGCAGGAGAGCCCGGCCCGGCCCGGCCCGGCCCGTCGGGGAGAGGTGCGGCTGGCCGGGATGCCCCGCAGCCCCCCCGGCACCGGCGGGGCCGGCCTGGGAAGCCGTCTGCGCCCTCCTGAGAGAGAAAACTTGTGAGTTTGTGGGCTTTGGTTCTGGGGACGTCCAGCGGAGGCGTTTTTTCTCTCTTTCTCTCTCACGGCACATCCCTCCTCACACACACACACACGCACACACACACATACCCCACGTTTCATCTCTGGAAGGAATAAAAATAATTAAATACGTTCTGAAAAGCCGGAGAGGGAGGAAAGGGGGAAGCCCGAGGCAGGCATACCCGGCGGATGGGGACAGGGCCCACCCCGGGGATCTCTTTTTAGCCTTACCTACTGATACCTCGCAGGCATCTCTGAAAAGGGGCGAGATGCCGGGAGAGCGGCAGCGGCGGGGGGTGACCGTGACCGGGCTGGGAGTGGGGCCCAGGGTCTCCCCTAGAAGCCTCTCCGACCCAACTTGATGTGTCTCTGCCCTCCCCTGCCGCTCCCCTCCCCACTCTCTCTGCTGCTGGCACCCTTCTTCGCTGCTGCTGGGAAAGACCTGGGTTTCTCCCTGCGTTCGCAGCAGACGGGCAGCAACCATCCTGCTCAGAGTCCGGTCCACCGCATTAAACTGCCCGTTCAGGGCAGTGGTTCGGCATGGCTTCGTAGGACAGCTTTTATCTCCACTATATAAAATTACCGTGATGTGAGCGAAATCAAGATTTACTCTGGATTCAGGCTAGTATAGCTAGGATCCCATGTCTCTTATTTCTTCTCTCATGTTTTGTCGGCTCTGTGGTGATTATTCTTCTTTTCCTCATTCTATTCACTTTAATATCATGAGAGGTCTAATATCCTATATTAATACTCTAATACTCTTTCTCTTTTCACTTGTTTCCTTGGTTTCTTTTTCTACTTGTTTTTGTTGACCTCCCTGACTCCACACATTGCATCTGCTCTCCATTTGTCAGAATGCTTTTTTTTCCAAGAGGCAGTTGGATAGTTAGCGCAGCTGGATCCTTTCTAGGAACTGGGGGGTTTCGCCTCCTCAGATGGTTTTGTGTTGTTTTGGGGGTTGTTTTCTTTTTTTTTTTTTTCCCTAAAAATAAAACGAGAAAAGGAACTACGAACGAACAATGTTCCAAAATCAACAACTCTTAACATAACCCAATCTCCTTTTAGTTACCATCATCTCAAGCAAAATGATGAAGACAAATTCTTTAAGGACAATGAAATATGCAATTTAATACTCACTTCTCACCACTATTTCTCTATGATCTCTCACAGTATGATTATATAACTTTTCATAATTTTTCTTGTTCATGTCATTGGATAAAATTAGAACTCTATAGCACATAGAGTCTTAAGTTAGGAGATTCATAATGTAAACATGTCTGTAACAGATAATTCAAAAATTATTGGTTTTCTCTTCTTTGTTTAATAACAAAACACTGGAATTTGTTCAAGATCCAAGTTTTTTCATACTTGTTTTAGAGACTAGAGAAAAGCAGAAAGAATATGTTACATTTTATTTTTAAACACAAATGGATCTTGCATTATGAATCCTGATTTCTAATGGATCACTGGAAATTTTGCAGCAATAGAAATAGTAGTAACATTCTTATATGAGCCACTGGTAATAAAACATTAGAAATTAAAAATGCAGTTGTGGTAAAAGGCAATGAACACAATATGGAAAAAGCACAGATAAAATACCAAGATGCATTTTGAGCTGCCTCTGGGCCACACATTGATTTCTATGACCTGAAAACCTGATAAAATGGGCTTTTTGTTTGTTTGTTTCATGCTTTTCCAAAACTGATGAAGATTTACCAAAAAAGCAGGCTAAATGCAATTTTTTCCCAAGGAACCAGTGTTAAAACATGTCCTTGTACCCATAAAGAGCTCAGTGAAACAGCAAGATGACGTACTAACCCATCCCTTAGCCTCTGTGGATGTGTCAAAATCCTGGAAGCTTAGTCTGGTAAGAATATAAACCAATTATGGAAATATTGCAGACAAACTTCTTGCTGGAGTGCGATCCCATCTCCCTGAAATAACAAAACTGTGGGGTCCTTTCTCCCCTAATCCTTGTCTCAGTCCAAGAGAGCTGCATTCTAGTCTGTGGAGTCAGTAGAGTACAACATCCTGTCAGGTTTGGGAAGACAAGGAAACCCAGACCCTAACAGAGTGCAAAAGTGCTGCTAACTTCAGCAAGGCTTGGATTTCACCCACTGGAGTGAAAGGCCTTTCTTTCCCTTGCTCAGAATCCCTGCTGCCACCAAGGCTGAGTCCAGCTCCTCTGTCTCCCCAAAGCACAGTGCCATTATCACCGCATTAAGAACAAAAACTGACAGTGTCAATTACTTCTGGGAAAAGATAATAAGGGGGCTTTTTAAAGCCTTAGAGCTGTTTGATCATAGCCCATTTTTAGATCCTAGTCTGAGGCTGGTTTGTTTATGTTCTCTTTGGCCACTGAAGACTGACTTTTGGTAGAAATTTGAGTTCCCTTGAAGCTATCATGTTACAATTAGTATTCAGACATGTAAACCAAAAAAATAAGACTAAATGAAATCATATTTGAGAGACATTTCGAAGCTTTCGAAGAGAAGTATAAATAATCAAATGACTTTGCAATCTCTAGTTAGATTGATCTTGTTTTACAGCTGCTGAACCTGAAAGGAGGTTTAAGCAAATTAGTCCTGGAAACAGAACAAAATATTATGATAGCACTGCAAACTTCTGCATCCACTCTCTGATCAGCTACTATGGCCCCATGATTGGTGTTTATTATCGCATTTGTCAGCGTTTCCATTATAAACACTCAAGTGTGGAGGGTTTATAACTCAGCTATAAAAATTCCCTCTAGGATGAAACTTGATAAGTGAAGTCCAACAACACTTTTTTTTTTTCTTTTACAAACTTTAAAATAAATTAGTTTTTGAATTCATGGAGGTACTAAGCAAAAGTAGTGGAAAAGTGGCTTTGATTTCTTTTTCAGATCAGTGATTCTTCTCAACAACAAGTTCTATATGACCCTCCTGGTCCTTTCAATTAACTTGGACTTCTGTTTTTTGGTGTTTTTTTTTAATTAAAAATAGTTAAAACACTGAAGCTTAAAATGTGACTTCTATGCATGCTGAGTCCCTGTTTTCCTAGGAATTTGTTGTTTTACTAGGCTTGAATGCTGCTTATCTGCAACAATGACAGCCAAGCTTTTCCCAGTAATACAACAGAATAGTTACAAGGATGGATAGGTGTGCTGGTTATGCTCTTTTTGTAGTACAGTAAATTGTTGCTTTTTCTAAAAATCTGGTAAATATAATCAGTTCAAATTATTTGCTCTTAAACGTAGCTCAAAAAAATGCTTGTTTTAGAGACTGAAGTGAACTTCTGTCACAGCAATATATCCAGAATAAAAGAATTGACAGAATAAAAATATTCAATTGCAATTGCCTAGAATTTTAGCTTTTTAAGGAGTGCAGCTCAGATATTATTTTAAAAATTCTGTTTGATCCAAATTTTGCTTTTCTCCTTCTCTGTCCTAGTTTCAGTGTTTACCTTTTGTCTGTCTGGCACTAAATTTTAAGCCCTTGAATTTTTCACAGCTACTACTCACTCTGCTGATCACCAGCTACAGTCCAGTTCAGTGGTTGTTACATACCTGAAATTCCTATTTCTTCAAGGAAGTCAAAATAAGGGAGTAATTCTGTTATCTTCTGTAGTACGTTTTCCCACATTAATATATACTTATAAAGACTGTAATATTTTCAAATTGTTGTGTGCATTATATTATCTTAGTGGGGCTTTTACTGCTCTTGAAGGCTTCAGTGCCACAGCTGTGCCTCAGACCATGTCCTCCCATGCTGAGGGGTTTTGAATGGTTCCCACACAGAGTTGTTGCACTGCAGAAGGACAGGCTTCACTATTATCACACATGGCTTTATTTCAAACAAGTAATCAGGCACACTGAGATTCTAGGCCTGTTTATGCTTTTGTCATACCTCTGCCATAATTTCAAAAGAGAGATAAAGAGTATCCTGTTGGTTTGTCTCTCCTTAGCTCTGAAAGCAGAAGACAGATAATTATTTTCCCTGTGAGTTCCAGTTCCATCTCGTCTTGCTCCAAGCCTTACAGGGGATCAAGGACAAGTAGTACATTTTATGATTTTCTACACAGCAAAGAGGAACTCTGTGAAACTCTTCAACAAAAAACACATGCACTGAGAGAATAAGTTAATTCAGATGCTGATATTTCTTTTTATTTCTAGCATTGTTTACTTACTATGCAGTCTTTCATCTTGTAAATGATTCTAACTTTTGAAACTTAGAGTTATCAGAGGGAAGAGTGGTGGCTGTAGAACAAAGGATACAGGAATAGATATAACACAGCAACCACCATTACTCTTTGAACATTTCAGGTTCATGTGGATTAGATGATGTCTCTGATCTCACTAAAAGGTAGCTTAGCAAAGACTTTCAAAACAACCAATGATTTAAGATTGTTCATTATTTTGTGTGGCTAAGATGAGATATCATGTAACGATCCTGATGTCGTTGCTGAAACAAAAGTTGTGGCCTGAAGCCATAGCCATTATTTTGGTGCTTGGTGAAATGGAGGTGTGCAGATCCACTAGCCCTTCACTCTTCCGCTGTGAGTAATGATTACAGTGAAATTATTGGTCATATCCAGTGTTGCTGGGAAACTATATTACATTTTACAGTGCCCTGGGTTTTCTACTCAAGGTCTTAGGAGCTTGGCAGAGCTGCTTCCATGTGGAAATGTGTGTAAAAAAGGCACTGGGCATTGCTCCCAGAGCCCTGCATCAGGAAGGGGCCATGCTGTCTCCAAGGGGTGTTTCTGGCTAAAGTGCCATATGCACCCTAAAAAAGAGACTAGAAATATAAAGAAAAGTTTCACTAAACAGAAACCTTTGCAAGTGTAAGGGAAGACTCAACAAAGCCTTGGCACCCTGCTCCAGCCCTAGACCTGGTGGCTCTTTGAATTTGCCTTTTAACCCTCCACTGCTCTGCTCCCCTCCCTCCTGGCAAACAGAAGGCCCTTGCACTACAAAGAATGTCTCCTTTAGAACACATTTATTTGGGAAAAGAATGTAAAACCTGATAGAGCTAGATCCAGCCAGAGCTCAGCAGATTTCATGTTGCAAGTGTGCTATACTTTCTATTAAAGCTGGCGCCAGCGATCACTTTCTGCCATTCAGTCCACTCCGTGTGGTTGTATATTTTCTTAATGAGGATCTGAAATCAGCCTCTTTCACTTAACTGACAGTCTGCCAGAATTATGCCATCTTTCCAAATGCAGAGATCATATGATCCATCTGTTGTCTGCAGCCATGCAGGGGAAACATTTTCCAAAGAGAAATGTGGGTTGGCCCCAAAAGTACGTAATTATCCAAATGTTGAAGTGTTTCAGATGTTTCAAGGTGCTCTTGGACCTGATCTTGGCCATCGAAGCTCCTATGAAGTCTTTTAGAATAATGTACATAACTAAGTCATTGAGTCTCCAGGAAATTTTCATAGTACAGGAGTAATTTTAAAATTATTTTTAAATAACTTTGAGCTGAATCAGATATTTAGGCCTCAGCAACATCATCTGGGGACATTTGTGAGTACTTACATTCTTAAGTAGTTCACATTTTTGTTGTTAATGTTATCGTATATGATACATTAAGTGACTATGCAGAAAGATGTTTTCATCTATTTTATTAATTTTTTAATTATATGCTAGAACACTGCAGTAACTCTGCAACATCATTGACTCTCATAACTCTGCAAACTACCAGATGCAAAAGAAGTTGTAGGATGATGAATAATAGTAATGGAGAAAAAAAAAGGGAAAATATGATTGAGAGACTGTAAAATGAAGGGCTATCTCAGATCTTTCTCTGCCTTACATGAAGGCGCGTGGAATTCATTTCATATTACATCTGACTCAGTTTAAATTTTCCTTCCAGATATCTTGAATGTTGCCAACAAATATGATTAAACTGACAGTGTAGGCCCTCATCAGGTGCCACCTCCTTGACATACAGGACTCAAATTTTAACCATGAACAAATGGAACTTTCTCTGAAGTACTGATACCTGTGTTCGAACTACTAAACAAATCCTTGGTAAGATGGACTTTAAGTCCTATTGCTGCAAACACCTTTACCAGCCCCAAGGTATTAAATTTGGAAACATGCACCTTTATTCTGTCAGCTGTACTTGGCTTGACAACAGCATAAGTCAGTTCTCACTGTTATATGTTTCAGACATCCAGGAACAGAATAATTTCAGCATCCTCTCCCAGATCACAACTGCCATACCTATGGACTGGACCACATTATGCTGAGGAAGTTCTGTGATGTTAATAGCATGGGGTTTGCCCATGGAGAGAAATAAGTTCTACCAAAGCTATAATGAGAACACACAGAATTTTTCATATTTAAAATGTGCAGGCATATCTTCCGAAAGACATAAAGCAAATGAAACCAAATCCCAAAAACCCCAAACAAACAAACAAACCAAACCAAACCAAAACCAGATACATTTATCATCTTGGTTTTGAGAGTAGTAGAAGCATGAATCTTTAGCGTACCATTGGCCAAATTATTTGAAGGATCCAGTGCATAAGCCAAATATTTGACTGGAGAGCATTTTGGTGTATAAGACCAGTGTTTTTTGCCTTCAAGCTGGAAAAACATGCCAGATACCTGAGAAGGACACAGCAAAGGAAAAGTTCTAATGACATCTACTTCAATCCTGCTTCCCCCCTACAAAACACAGTTCTGGTGAAGCTATGGGTCATTAGAAATATTTATTGTGAGGGTTTCTGAACCACTTCCATAGCACATAAGCACCAAATATCACCCCAAAGATGCAGTGGAACCTCAGACATGAAAAGAGAAGACTTTATGCCCAAAGTATTTTCTTTTGCTGAAAACATCCAGTGACACATTTTCAAATGGCAGAATGTTGCCAGAGAGATTGGTAATGAGCATGGTGGAAATGCAGGTGACACCATGGAGGTTTCTTAGTGAAAACCTAGGGAAAACACAAACCTGTATTGGCTGTGGTTTCTTTCCACTCCATGTATAATGCTACTACTGCCTGCATGGTGCTGCTCTCCTGCATCTGTATGGCAAATGGGGTGATGCCTATCTGCATCACTTGTGGTGCCACAGCTGTTACTGAGGAGCTGCTAATCCATTCCCTTCAATTTTGATGCCCTCACAGTAGCAGCTATTCCAGCATGGATTTCACATGCCATTTTCAAATGCTCTTGAGCAAAGTTTAATGGCAACTTTTTGTCATATAATATTTTGCTAACTTTTATGACTTAAGGAGAGGCAGAAATTCTTTTTTGCTCAGTGAACAGTTTGGGAGGGACCTTTGTGAAGAAATACAATGCCTCCCATTCCCATAACCACAAGGAATGAAAAAGCATCTTCTACCTCTGTATGACAGTGTAGCTTGTTTCTGATATGCATTAGGTCTGTGGGAATATGAAGGGCTGTTTCTTGCAGTAATAGCTGAGTGATTGAATTGCCTTTTTTCCTCCTGTCTATATGCCTTTGGGTTAGCCCCTTACCCTTAATGTGAGCAATTATGAAGTGCTTCCTATCATACATCTGATTTAGCATTAAGAACTTAATTTCCCAACAGTGCATCTAATCTTTAAAGATGGTTATTTTTCTTCTTTTTTGGATGAAATTTCCTACCCACAGTGAATTCTGTGAGGAAATGGTAGGACTTAGACAGTTAACCTGCCAGCTACACTAACAAATCAGATAGTTTGACATCTAGACCAGACTATTAGTTCCTGCAATGAACTGACAACATGAAACCACAGATGGAAGGATTTGGTGTTGCAAAATTTTACCTGCCAAGTTGGAGGCTATGTTGTCCTCTCGGAAGAAACAGCCTGTTCTGGGATGCATCCTCAAGAAGGAGAATGTTGCAGCTGTTTCACTTTTTACAGCAACATGACACAGTGTTATAGGAAAGAAAATACAGAGAGTTATCTTAGTTGATTGAAATTAAGCCAAATGACAGTGTGCCATACCACAGCCACTCAATTACACACATTGAATGTAGATAAAGTTGTAGTTACCCATAATGGACTTTGGCCAAAAGACAACATCATGAATCTTTCCAAGACACTAAAGGATTTTCACTGACCAAAACTTTAACATGCTGGCAGATAACAGCTAGGTTGAAGGTCATTTGGGGATAACAAATATAGATCATAAATGTCACTGTAGATAGAATATGGCTGTAAGCCACTGAAATATAATTGATCAAACTTCTATCTGTTTGGAAGGAATGATGACCATTTTACTGTCAAATAATCCAGATTCAGCAAAAATTCCTGCAGACATACATCACTCAAATTGCTCAAACCTCTGATACAATGATTACAAGGACGCAGTGCAGTAAGCTCTGTGAGGCTGTACCTTGTTTTAATACTGGTTTCTTTTAATTAAAATGGATGCTGTAAACACTATACATTGTTGTAGAGAAAAGGATTACTAAATGAAAGTATAAATTCACTGTTTTGAATTAAAGCCCTTGTTATATTCCATTGCGCATTTTCTACCTTTACATTAATTACAGCCTCTGCTGTTGCCCAGAGCTGCATTAGTCCTTTTGCAAAGCGTGAAAAGCAAATACTAACATTAGATCAGACATTAGAAAATATCATAAATTGCTCAAATATGAAGTGAGACATAAACCTGAACATATTTTAGAGTCAGAAGAGTATTTTGTAACTAAGTCTCTGCTCTGACTTTGAAAATCTGGGCCATATCTCACTGCTTAGGTTCCAGTCCATATATGTCCTACTGAGCTCAAAACATCCTTGCACTTACTAGGTCAGCAACAACATTTCTAATGTGCAACAAAATGTGGCTGTTTCGAAAACTGAAAATTAATTACAACCTTCTTGAAAAGGATTATTTTTTTAATAATGAAAAATTCCACAAGTTCAGCTAAATATTAGAGAACAATGACTGATGCTTTACTCCAAAGGCAGCCTTTCTTACATTTCTTACACTCTTAGGCTGGACCCATCATATTTTTTTTTTAATTTAAAGTTTAATTGACTTTTTTTAAGACTTGATCCAAAGCCCACTGAAACAGTCTCCTTGACATCAAAGGATTTTGGACCAAGTCCTTAATGAATGTAAGCACAAATGTTCTAAAAGGAAAAACAAATATTTCTCTGCTTCTGACATGAACTATTTTTAGTGCTGCAAGGTCAGATAGTAGATTTTGGCATGAGAATGTTTGATATAGATATTTTTCAAAGCAGAGGCAGTACAGTATTTTGCATAAATACAAATACAGATGTTTGTTTGGAGGTCAGAGTTCATAAATAGTCAAGTATGTACACAGATACTAGAACAGCGAATATGTGCGAATTAACTTTAACAGATCAATAAACTATTACTTCTCTGGAAAATTGCCTTTGGAATTTGGTAACCAAGATTTGTGCTCTAGATCAGCTTCATTGTTGACCTACTATATGATCTCTGGTCAGAAAATAAAACCAGGATGTGGACCTATGGGCAGATCAGTCCTTTGTGAGCAAGGTAACCCAATCATCATCCTATATTCTGGAGGAAAGAAAATGGGATTGGGGCTGTAAAATAAGGAGTAATGATGGATAGCAGATCTTTAGGCATCATAGCTGACAGTCCATAGCCGAAAACAATTATAATCTCCCCAAGCAGAAAGGAATATGTAAACTTTGATCCATGCTGACTGCCTTTTCTGAAAGGAAATACAGCCTGGCAGAGATGGAAATAAACCCCTGCTCCGTTTTAGCAGGGGTAATTAATTTCTTCTAGCTCTAAGCAGGTGTCCTTAGAAGTAAGGTAATTGTGGAAAGAACAAGAAGGGTGTTCATTTCTGTGAACCTTTCCCCTCCAGGCTCACCTCCTCTGCATGGCTACAGCCAGCCCCTGTGTGGTCTAGGGCCAGGCAGAGAAGGTAGATAGGTTCCAAGTTGGAGACCTGGCATTTAATCAGCCTACCAATCAAAAAAACCCCATTTCCTTTGCCCAGGAAAACATATGTGTATGTTGGGATGACCTTCCATGCCCTTTCCCTCACACCAGACTTTGCTGCCCACTTATGTTCATTATGAGTTATGGTTGCTTCTCATATGACCTTTCTTTTCATCTTCGTCTGTGAGATTCCAAGAGCACCTGAAAGCCTAAAGAAAGAAGACCACATACAGTAGGAAGCACAGGTGGGATCTCTCCCAGGGTTGCAGACATGGCTAACAGGGTAAAAACCCACTTCCATGCTGCAGTTCTGGCTCTATGGCTCTGATCCTAATTGCTTGAGCTGCAGAGAATTTGAGTCCACCCATAAGAAGAAGGCTTTATAGAATGTTTTATCCATCACCTGTGCTGGAGGTGCACTCTCCCCCACCTTGGAAGAAAAAAGAAGAATTTGTGGCTAAAAGGGCCTGAAGTTTTATGGAGTTTCCATGGGAGAAGTGTACTGAAAGATTGAATATATAGATTTGAGTAATGTGTGGGAGCAGGAAGAATACAAGAAAAAAATATATTTATATAGCTCAGGAAAGATGGAAGAGAGGGAAAAGAAAAAAAATCAAAGAAGCTGAAATAGCCAATAAGCTCCATTATTAATAAAAATAACTATTATCCCCTGGAGTGTAGATAAGGTTGTTTTACTAAGAGGTCTTTTCAGATTAAGATGTGAAACCACATAAACAAGACCAAGAGCCATAATTAGGGGCAGAGCTCCACCACAGCATTAGATATGTTGATCTGCTGTGATGGGAAGGACTGCTCTTGTCTAGGATACATGAGAGGATACCACTCAGGCTTCCACCGAGGTACTTTGGATCTGCTTAAACAGCCCCATCCACTGCCACCAGCTATTTCTGGAGCTGAATAAAGATTTTATATAAAAACACGTGTCGCAAATAATTTCAGCTCTTAATTTATTGGGATACCTGTCTCCTATGTGGGGTTGCTAGTTTGCTAATAGGATATAGGTATTTCTCGGCCCTGTGTGGAATCGAGAGCTGGGAAGAGGATGGATGCAGGAGATGCCGAATGCCGGTGCGCGGGGGGCGCAGCGCTCCCTGCCGCCGGCCCAGAGGCGGGAAGGATGAGCGACGGGACCGGCCGCGCACTGGGGACACTGGGAACACTGGGAACAACGCTGTCACATCCTTTTACGGCACCAAGCTGCTAAGACTTTTACATGAAAGGCCCCAATGACAACGAGCCTAAAAAATAAATAAGAATCTTTGTAGTAATTTTGACAACGAAGCTGACGGGTTAGAGGAACTCCGTGTTATCCATCTGCTTCAGAACGAAAGGAGTGTCAAAGCGCCGGCAGCTGGAAACACACCGGTGGGAAGTGTCCTTATGCCCACGGAGGATCCATGTGCCGGATCTCCCCCCAGGACCCAGCAGGGCCGCCCCCCGGGTGGGCAGCGGCGCTGCGGCGGCGTGGGGCCACCTCAGCGAGAAAAACCACTCGGGGGTCGCTGAAACACGAGCGAACAGACCCGGGAGCGGGCGGGCAGCACCTCACGGCCGCGAAACTCGGGGGACCCAGCCTGGCGGGGCTCGGGCTGCCGCAGGAGCACGGCGGGTGCCCGCCTGGCTCTGCTCAAGGCGGGAGCGACTCACCTGGGAGCCGCAGCGGGGCCGGAGGGGAATCGTGCCCTCCGGTGGCCGCCGGCCGCACAGCCTGGCCCGGCCCCGCAGAGCCGCCCCGCAGCCCCAGCCCCGCCGGCGCAGCCCAGCCACGCCGGGCCCAGGTAGGGAGGACGAATGAGGGGAGATACTTGTCAGCTCCTCCGCGTCCTTGGCTGCATGAGCTGCCGCGGTGATAGGAAGGAAAAGAGACGTGAAAGAAGGCGAGAAACTGGTCCTGCTCTCATACCCTTTTTATGTTCATTCTGCCTGTTTGCTGTTGCTGTGCAGAAATTTGTACCAGGGCACAGTGAGAGTTCTCTACCTGTTTCCCGGTGTGGTTTCTACAAGGAGCAAATTACAGCATAAACACCAATGTGGAAAGTTGCTGGGTGCTCCTCATCCCTTTTGAAGGGATATGGTCCTGACCAGGCTTTCTCCTAGAATCCATAGGAATCAAAATACCTGGTCACGGAAACTAGTAGGGGAGCTCCAGTTGATTTCAGTGGTCTTGGAAACATAGAGATGAAACTTCTAAGGAAACACCCAACTGAATGCTTCGGCATCAAAAACATGCAGGCAGGCTGTCTCTAAGCGTGCATGTATGTAACACATTGCTCAATATTCCAAGGAATCACCAGCAGTGAGAGTTTTACCACAGGAAATAGACTTTGTGAGATAAATTACATGTGTATGTGCTTGCTGTATGGGGAATACAGAACAGCCTTATTGCAATCCAACTGTAATTGACGTGTATGCACAATGTGTGTAACACATTGGTGATGGGCAACATTGTAGTTGTAACCACCAGAGCTTGAGCACATTAGTTCTTAAACTTCTGCACTGATTTATAAACAGGCAGAAAAAATCGGGCCTTTTATTCATTCCTAGAAATCAAGGAAAGAAGCAACTTTCTGACCTACTCCCCTCAAAAGCTTTGATGTTTCTGTCTGGCTAAGGCAGATACTGCTTGTCCCATCCTGTGAGTGTCTCAACATGGGTGCCTACAGTTAATGGGTGCCTGCAGAAGGGCTGGAACAAAGTTGGGGGCATCCTTTACAGCTAGTTCCCTGTGATCAACCATGACCACAACGATCATCACAGACCAAATTACTCCTCATTTCTTCCTCCCAGGAGTCTGTCATTTATTTAGCTCTGTGCTCACAGCCATACCTGTAATCTACACCGTTGCTTTACCAGCATTATAACTTACTGCACAGGTGACAAAATGCTGGAGCGCTCTGGGTCCTGCCAGTGCTCCATGTAAGAGCTCATTCCACAACACATATTTTCCTGAGCTGAGGCTCAGGGAAGCTTGCAGGAATGGACCTGGAAGTATCTCTAGAAAGGCCCTGAATCTGTTTGCAGTTTTGCTTGCTACCATCAAAGAGTGAAACACGGTTGAGATTCTGCACAAGGAGCCAGGAGAGTTCTTACCCAAGCCATGCCTATGCATAGAGGAAAACAGGACATGGCATCTTTTATCCCATGCTCCAGAGTGGTCTGCAGGACTACCTTAGTGGCTTAGTGGAGGTTCAAAATAGATGGCTTAATACTGCATAACTAAAATACAATTATTATTTATGTGTGAAAAGCAAAAGCTCCACCTCAATCCCCATCAAAACTGTAGATTTCAAAATAAACCAGAATTTAATTGATTTTCTTTAATCTCTGCACAGACTTCATCCCCCTTCCCTCCTGATATATATATGTGTTCACACTGCGAAAGAGCAAGAGTACATGCATGCACACACAAACACATCCTCACCAGTATGACTTTCTCTCTCACACAGACCCCCAGACATGACTCTAACACATCTGCGCTCCTCCCGACAAAGCTTCACACACCCCAGCACTAGGCAGGGTTGCCGCCTGTCAGCAGGCCCGGGGGATCCAGGCAGGCTCCCACACCCCGCCCAGTGCAAGTCCCCCAGGACAGATCGTTGCCACCACAGCTCATCTGGCCCCCGCACTCCCGTGTGGGTCTTGGCAGTAACATCATGGGCTTAGCTGCCTTTGCTCCTGAGCCCATAATTTGTGAGTCAGAAATAAAACAAAAGCCAGAATGAAGATGATGGGGGGCTTTTGCGCAGTCCTGGTTCATACAGCAGTGTGCAGGTCCCAGATAGCACCACATGAGTCCAGCTAAACACTGCTGGTTGATTTTGCTGCAGTTTACATAAAGAGTAGCTGACACTAAGCCCAGCTATCTGCTATGGTCAACCCCACTCCCCTCTCCTCAACTCCCTCCCTACATTTCTCCATGTTTTCCATTTTTACAAACCATGTAATACTGCTTCTCCACCTCTCCTTGACTCCTCCACACACTCTGCTCTACACACCCTTCTCCTGCCCCATGGCAAGCAGGTGATGTCCTGCATCCCATTCAAAGTTCAGGTGACCCAGACAAATTGTGCGTCCTGCGAAATCAGCTCAGGAGCAGCATCCCGTTCCCAGAAAGGTAATAGCTATCCAGGTTTGGGTTTATGTTTTGATGTTTCCCATGAGAGGAATGGTAGAGGGAGAGAGGCAGGCAGGGAGGGAGGGAGGGAGGGAGGGAGGAAATGAGGGAGGAAGGAATTCGGAAGGAAGGAATTCGGAAGGAAGGAATTCGGAAGGAAGGAAGGAATTCGGAAGGAATTCGGAAGGAATTCGGAAGGAATTCGGAAGGAAGGAAGGAAGGAAGGAATTCGGAAGGAAGGAAGGAATTCGGAAGGAAGGAAGGAAGGAATTCGGAAGGAAGGAATTCGGAAGGAAGGAATTCGGAAGGAAGGAAGGAAGGAAGGAAGGAAGGAAGGAAGGAAGGAAGGAAGGAAGGAAGGAAGGAAGGAAGGAAGGAAGGAAGGAAGGAAGGAAGGAAGGAAGGAAGGAAGGAAGGAAGGAAGGCAGACAGGAAGGCAGGAAGGCAGGAAGGCAGGAAGGCAGGAAGGCAGGAAGGAAGGAAGGAAGGAAGGCCCCTAGAGCCACCCACAGATGCTCAGCACTACTGTTTCCAAGATTTCTTCTGTAATGACACTGCTCTAAACCCCAGAGGAGCAGTGAGGCTCTGGGTACATATAAAATTATTGGTGAGAGGGAGGTGGAAGGAGAGCCAGCTCTTCTTACCTTGGGATCAGCAGCTGCTGCCAACACAAGGGAACCCCTGAAGCTCTCCTGACAAGCTATGGTGTTAGGATGAGTGGAGAGGCCTGTGGTCGCAGAAGACACATCAGGAACAAGCCAAAAGCCAGGGAAGCTGTGCAGGCTCACTGTGGGTCTGAGTGCCGGCGTGCCTTCCCTTGCCTTCTAAGGCGGTCCCTGTTTCCTCCCCGGTCCTGTTTCCAGCTGTTTCCCAATAAAGAATGTTTAGGGAAGACTGCTATGTGCTCGCACCGCGGGATGGAAGACAAGAGGAGTAGAGCTCGCCGAGAGGGCAGCGAGCGGAGAAGCGTCGGGACAGCTCCGGCGGCGGGTGCCCGACGGGCGCTGCGGCGGGGCCGGGGCCAGCGGCCGGGGCGGGCTGGCTGCCCCTCGGCGGCGGCCGCGGAGGGTCCTGGCCCCTGGCAGCTCCCGCGATGAGACGCCTCTGCCCGGAGGAAAGGGAGTCAGTCCCCAGGCAGAGGGGAGGGACGACTCTCTTCTCCGAAGAAGATGACAGCGCTCTTCCACATGCCTTGTCTTATTTCATGCCTGGGATTTATCGCTCCCCTGTTTTTCCGTTCGCCCTGTCCGCCCTCACACCTGGAACAAGCCGGGAGCCACTGCGTTGCCGGCGCTGCCCGCTCCGCCCCGCACCCGGCGGTGCCCGTCCAGGCAGGGGCTGCCAGGCCGGCAGCGGCGGAGCGCGGTCCCCAGGCAGGGAGCAGAGGCTTCGCCCCGTTTACTGATGGATGGCAATTTCTAGCTTTCCCTCCCAGGCGTTCCCCGTTTGAACCTGAGCTGTTGTTAAAAAGACACACCACCTGCTGCGTGCTGCCAGCGAGCGGGGGAAGGAGGCACAAAGGCGGGGGATGGGAAGCTTTGGCTGCAAACATAGAAGAGAAATTGAAATAAATAATCTCTTTTCCCAGGAAGTGCCGGACTCAGGCGCCTTGTGGGAGGACGGAATGAAGTGAGTGATCAGCACACACAGAGTGTGGGCAAAGAGGGTCTGTACACCCTTCCGTCTCCCGGTGTGCCAGGTTGGAGACGCCGATCCTCCCGGGTTTCTCTTAAGACGAGCTCAAGGACTGGTGCTTATGCATGTACGAAGCCAGTGCTTGGTTTCCCCGCTGCTTCCACCTCTGAAGATGGCTTTCTCCGAGCGCAGTCCTCCAGCCTGACAGGACGAGGCTGTGTCGCCACCCCTCCCCAGCCCAGAAATGTGCGACTCCCTCGGCAAGTCAGACCGCGGGGGCGCTCAGTGATGGGAGAGCGACGTGTGCTAAAGCGGGACAAAATTAGGATGTGCCTGGATGCTGCCCCGCGGCTAATTTCCCTTTTCTCCTTTTCGCTGCAAACCGTGCCCGCTGCGGCGAGGAAAGCCCGAGAGGTGCGGGCTTCCCCCGGCCGCTCGGGGTGGTTGCCCCCAGCACAGGCACTGAGCGGCCCGCTGACCCCTCTGCAGCAGCGCACGGGGTGCTGGGCACCCCCATAACCTCCCGGCCCGGCCCCTCAGCACCACCTCAAAGCCGAGCACGAACCGAAGAGGTTTGAGAGAGAAACCACGGGGAGGGAAACCGAGAAAGAGCTCGGGGTAAGGATGTATGTGTGTGGGGGGGTGGGAGGCCAGATCACTTGTGAATGGCTTGAAAAAAATAATTGGGGGAGGGCGTGGAGGGGGGGAAGCGGAAACTTTCCTATAAAACTCAGCAAAAGTCCCTCCTCTCCACGTCAGGCCAATGACACTGCTGCCCCCAAACTTTCCGCCAGCAGGAGCTATAAGAACCTCCAAGTCTTCAACTTTCTCCCAATCCCAGACACCTCGAAGGGGCTCCAAGGAGGGATCGGGAGAGATTTTTTTTTTTTTTTGGTTGGCCTTTTTATTTTTTTCCTCTTGGATCCTGATGCCATCCCCCCTCCCCCCAAAGTGAGGTCCTCCCTCCTTCCTTCCCTCCTCCTTCTCCTCGCAGGCCAGCGAAGCAGCCGATCAAGGGGGAGCTGGCGGGTTAGGTGCCCCCCTCTTCTCCCTGCCCTCCCCCCCCTCCCGGCCCGCTTCTCGCGTCTCCCCCCAGAGATGATGCAGCAGGACGAGTCAAACTCGCCAGTCTCCCCCGCCGACGACAGCTTGAGCAACAGCGAAGAGGAGCCGGACCGGCAGCAGCTGCCCAACAACAAGAGAGGGGGGCGCAAGCGCCGCTCCAGCCGCCGCAGCGCCGGCGGCGCCGTCGGGGCCGCGGACGAGCCCTGCAGCCCGGCCCAAGGCAAGCGGGGCAAGAAGTGCGGGGCGGGCGGGGGCGGCGGGGGCGGCGGAAGCAGCAGCGGCGGCGGCAGCCCCCAGTCCTACGAGGAGCTGCAGACCCAGCGGGTCATGGCCAACGTGCGGGAGCGGCAGCGCACGCAGTCGCTGAACGAAGCCTTCGCCGCCCTGCGGAAGATCATCCCCACGCTGCCCTCGGACAAGCTGAGCAAGATCCAGACCCTCAAGCTGGCGGCCAGGTACATCGACTTCCTCTACCAGGTCTTACAGAGCGACGAGCTGGACTCCAAGATGGCAAGCTGCAGCTATGTGGCCCACGAGCGGCTCAGCTACGCCTTCTCGGTGTGGAGAATGGAGGGCGCCTGGTCCATGTCCGCATCCCACTAGCAGGCGGCGTCTCCCACCCGCATCCCCCCGGCAGGAGCCCTAGGTAAGGCAGGGACCCCGAAAGCGGCGGAAAAAAAGGAGGGAGGGAGGCGAGAGGCCGCCGGCTGCGCCGTGAGCCGGGCACGCGTGGCCGTGGGGCGAGAGGGCCCGCACCCCGCCTGGAGGGGCCTGGCTTCCAGGAGCAGCCGGAGAGCGGGGCGGCTGGAGGTGCCTCCCCCGTCCCGGCGCGTTCCTCCTCCTGCGCGGCCCGAGGTGCGCCCCGGGCCCGCGGGGCCCACGCGTGGCCGGGCGCTGCCGGCGGGGTGGGCTCGGGCGGGAGGCGGCGGCCGTGCGGGTGTGCCCCAGCCAGATGGGGCCGGCCTGAGATCACTTTTTCACCAAACGCTGCGGAGCCAGCAGGGCTGCTGGGATGGCTCCTGCTGCAGCCGCTGCTGCTGCTGCTGCTCGTATTTTGAAGCGAATCCATGTCTTCCCGTGGTGCTGCCCGATGAGCGTTTCCTACCGCCCCAGCAGTCCCTTTCCTCGGCTCTGACACCGCGGACCGCCAGGCTGGGGTGTCACACGGTCACCGCACCGCCCGCACGGCGAGTTCTCCCTTCTCCATTCATGCCTGATACGTGCATTTCCAGGGACAGAGAGGTGTAGGTAGATGTTTGTGTATCTTTCGTTTCAGTAACGAGTTTTCCGCCCTTTCTGGGTTTTTGCAGATGACATTGTTCCCACAGAAGGAGAAAATGGACAATCTAGAGACTCTGAAGTTGGATACGATTTTTTTGATCTTGTCTAACAAAAAATGTACCAAGGATTTCTTGGAAATTAGAAGAGTAATATCCAAATTCAAAGCAGGGCGTGGGGAGCACTTAAGGAAAGTGAAAGAGAGAAGGGCTTTGGACAGTGACTACCCTTTGGGCGTCGGTACAATCCACACATCTCTGCATTCTGATAGAAGTCTGAATCGTTCAATTTTTTTTTTTTAAATTTTGACGAAGAATGTTGGAATTGAACTTTTTTTTTAATTTGCCCTTTTTTTTTTTGCATGCATGCATTCCCAAGAGGTCGTGCCTATGAGCCACTGATGAAAGGAAATACATTATTGTGGACTTTCTTCATTCTTGAATGAAACCAAGCAGCCAACCAAAAATATCCCTGTAGAGATGAAAACCTTTTTTTTTTTTTTAGGGGGGAATAAGCTGGGCTCAAGCTGTTATATACCCGGTTCCTAACTTTTTTATTATTATTATTTTTCCTCTGAGAAAAAAAAATAAACATTTTATTTATTTATTGATGACCCATGTTAAAATGCAAATAGATCCGGTGTCTAAATGCATTCCTATTTTTATGATTGTTTTGTAAATATCATTGTATATTATTTTTCTGCAATAAATAAATATGATTGAAATTTTAATGACCTTAAAGTTTGGTCTCTCTGAGAACTCAGGGTTAGAACTGTAGATAAATACCTGCTTGTTGAGTTGTAAAGACACCCAAGAGAGAGGGGGCACTAGTATAAACAAACCAGGCGAAAAACGCAAATAAACTAGCTACTGACAGACACAGGCACGTTATTTATTGAGACAGCTTTATTATTCTGTGCTGAAGCTCGCTGCATCTGCAGAGGAAGGTATTGTCTCTTCTCTCTTTCTCTCCCTCTCCCCCTTTAATCTTCACGCCAGGCAAGGCAGAGTTGCGCGGGAGCAGAGTTTTCTCAGCAGAGCTCTACCCCCGCCTTTGTGTTTTGCCCCCAGATGTGAGGCAGAAGAGAGGCCCGTTCTCCAGCCCTCAGCGCAGGTACTTGTGCTGATATCCCTGAGGAAGAGGCATCGGTTTTAAACAGGGATTCGTCCATCCAAAGGCAAAGCAAAAGAAAGTGCGATGGAAATAGGGAAGTGCCTAGCGAGTGGGGTTTTCCGGTGGAAGTGATGTTTGACTGCTGTGCTCTCTAGGGTTTTATATAACATATATACTAGCGATCACATTTTCATTGTGCAAAGCACACAGGGATACTCTAACCCGCCCTCTTCTCATTTTCTACGTGTAGGGTGCATGTTGCCCCTCTTTCTTCTCACCATGCCCTCCGCGGGGTCCCAGTATGCGGAGAGAACCCAGTTGCAAAAGAGAGGGAACCTCCAGATCTGAGGGCTCGGAAGGAAGGTGAAAGGGAAGTTGTAAAAAAAAAAAACCCAGAAAATAAAACAACCCAAACCAAACCCCAACCCCTATAACCGGACAGCTGATTGGGTCTCTGCTGTCGCTTGCTTATCTCCCAGCTCTTGGCAGCCGGGCAGTGAGCGGGGAGCGGCGCCTCCTGCCCCTCTGCGGCCGCGAAGGGTGCGCGGGGACCGCTGCCGCCCTGGGAGATGAGCTGTGCCCTCCGTGGAGACAGGGACTCTGCCGCCGGAGTTCGGCCAGTGTCTAGGGTAAATAGGATGGGGTGCTTGTTCAAGACAGAGCCTGTTTGCATAGCCCATGTTGAGTTGACTTTATTGCCTGTTTTTGTTTCCATATCCGCATATTGCCGTCTATTACCCACATAACAGTATTATGAATTCAGTATCGGTCATATTTTAAACCAGTGCTCAATGTTTACAGTAGAGAGCCCGCAGCGCTTGTTTGCACTGCCGGATTAGCGAGTACTTGAAAATTAGATGTGGGCCCTGGTGGTCGCAGCTCTCAGTGATGGAGAGGAGGGGAAGCCGCTGCGAGCTCCCGAAGGGTCGCTGCCTTTCCCCGGCACCCTGGCACCCGCAGCTGCCCTCTCAGCGACTCGGAACCCCTGGCTCCGAGGCGATCGGCTGCCGAGGGGCAGGTAATGTCTGCCCGCGTTACCTCGGCTGCAGCGAAAGCGAGAGGCACGGGGAGCCGGCGCAGCTTTGGCAATGGGGCTAAGGGGCCTTGGGAGGTTATAGAAGGTTTCGGTTGTTCCTTTTGGGGGAGAAATCCCACCGGGGAAAGGTGGGGAAAACTCCTCACGTTTAGGAAGAAAACAGGTTCCGGGAATAAAAAAAACAACCAACCAGACGAGCTGCTCGGTGCTGAGGAGGAGAAGGCGTGTTTCGTGGAAGGAGATTCCTGCAAAATGTGGATGAGGAATCAAGTGCACTTTAAAAGCCACGAAACAAACTGTGCTCGGCCTTAGAAATCGGGAGCGGCCCCGCTTGATGGACTTAAACCTCACCGGCTCTGCTGCAACCAGCAAGAGACCTCTGGCCCAGTCGGTGCAACATCTTTCTAAGCTGAACACCCGAGTGAGAAAAATCCCCAATTCCTATCCGTGGGGCTCATGCCACTGGCAGGTCTTTCCGTCTCACTTCTGTGTCCCTCCGAACAAGTCCCTGCTGGCGCCGCAGCATTCCCGGGCATCAGGCACTCAGCCGGTGCTCTTTCCCAGCTGACAACCGCTACCTCTGCCTCATAAAAAAAAATCCCAAAAAAAAGAGATAAACCTTTTTTAAGAATACAAACGTACCCTTTCCTCGGTTGAAATTGGGGACTGCAGATGCCTGGTGCTCCTAGGGCTAGAGCCAAAAGCGATTAAGTCAGCGTCAGGTTTACTGAAGGAAAAAAGAAATAATATGTATATTAATTTGCCTTCTGGGAATTTTAAACACTCTTGCAATCGGAAAATTAACTCTGCCTTTGGAAATCCTGATTGATTTCACTTTTCTCTCCGAGGCATCAATCTGTCCCGTTTACTCGCAGACTAAGGGCCCCGGCGGAGCTGGCGGGCGCGGAGCGGCGGTGCCGGCGCTGCGCCTCCTGCGGGGCGGCGGGCGGGGGGCGCCGGCCGCGGGCCCTCGCGCATTCCTGGGTTTGGCAGGGGCCGCCCCGCTGCTTTCTCCAAGCCGGTATCGGATTCCTCCCCGGCGTATGATTTCACTTGAAGTCCTGCCCAGGAGCCCTTCAAAGTGCGCTCTTGTCCCGCTCCCATGATGTCAGGCGGTTTTCCCTGCATCTGTAATTTTAAGAAAAACAAACAAACCCGCCGTGGGGATGTGGGGGGAAACGGAGGGAGAGGGCGGGGGCACAAAAGTCACGGAAAAGCGCAGGGGGAGAGGAGCTCACCTGCGGCGCCGGCAGCTCGGGCACCTGCCGCCCGGGGCGAGCCGCCGCGGGGCTCGGCGTCTCCGGGAATAGGCTTAGCTGCCGCTCTCGGTGGCTGCGTCCGCCCGGTTCACACGTCTCTCCCTTCACCTGCCCGCTCCGGCAGGCAGCAGACCCGCCGGGAGAGCGAGTGCGCTCCCGCCATAAATTAGCATCTTTGGGAAGCGGGTGGTGGTGGTGGTGACGGCAAGTCCAATCCACCCCGTAAAGGGATCCGGGAGGCTAAAGCAAAAGAAAAAAAAGAGGCGCACACATCCACATCCCATCAGGACTTATTTTATTTGCTGCACACATAACGTGCCCGCAGTAAACATGGCACAGGATGTATTTTACATTAACTTCTGCACCAGCTTTTTCGACTTCAGTCCACTTAATGTTCTTGGCAAATCAAAGCACGTGTCCTTTGAAGAAGGTGTGTAATTGGAGTTTAAGGCATGTATGGAATTCCCAGATGTCTATAAAGTAAGAAGGAGCATTTGGCAGGTCACTTGAAGGTGGAGCAGGTTAAAATCACTTGTAGAAAAGTCCCCCTTTTCTTTCTTAAAAGCAAACAAGCCGGCCATTTATAAGGACCAAGTGATCGACATTGCGGGAGGCTTAGAACGGTTTTACAGAACAAGAACAATAAAGCTGCGGAAACTAAGGATGATGGTAACACCCGTTTAAAAATCCGAAATAAAACGCAAAACACAACTAAATATTCAGATTGCCGAAAAAGCTGTCCATTCTCTTAGTAATTCCCCGTCTCCTTCGCCCGCTCAGTAACACACTCTTCTTATTTACGTAGTCGTCTTGTCTTGGTTAGCCGACACTTCCCCACTCTTTTTATGAAGGGGTGACATTAAATTTGCAGAAACTTTATAAAAATTCCCTTATTCACTGTATGGACACAGGCAAGAAAAGAAGTGTTTTACTCCAAAATAATTCAGATGAACCACGCTGGGATAAAGACGGCTACAAAGGTAACAGCAGCAATTAATAATAGCAGAAATAATAACGGAATAGGTTTGGGACAATTCGATGCTGATCATTTGACTTTGGGACTATTATCAGCGTTCGTGCAAAATATTAGCCCGAGCAGGACTGTGGGTTCGCTTGGAGGGGGGACTGCAAATCCTGTTTGCTGGGCTGCAGAAATCCCACAGCGAAATATTGCGGCGGGAAGCAGACCCGCTCTGCCCTCCTAATGCGGGGAAATCTAGAGGTGGGAGGGGGCGAGAGAGGGCAGGATGCTCTTGGGAAGGGTTGGGGTCGCCCCCTCATGTTTAGGGTTGCTTTGTTCTGTTCGGGACGAGGCAGAGTCATTAAACAAGCAGTCAAGAAAGGAGCAATACACGCGGCTCCAGCCTTGGAGGAAAGGAGACCTTCAGAGGGGAAGGGATTTTGACATGTGAAAAGTTAAGCAGGTACCTGAAGGAGGTTTATTTTGACCAGATGTTAGAGCTTTTATGAAAATGTCACGTGAAGCGAACAGATGTACAACTTGCAAATGGAGCCCCGCCTTGTAAACACTGGGAAGAGAGACGCTCACAGAAATTCAACCATAAATCGTGCCTGCTTTTTTCTATATGTGTGTCTTTGCACATATATATATATTCAGTATGCAGGTTCTACTTAACCAGCTTTTTATTTGTTTGTTTGTGAAAAAGAAAAGGCAGCCATTCTGTCCAAGTTTGCTATCCTCCTCCAGTGCGCCTAGCCAGTTACATTTTCCTTCCTTCCTTCCTTCCTTCCTTCCTTCCTTCCTTCCTTCCTTCCTTCCTTCCTTCCTTCCTTCCTTCCTTCCTTCCTTCCTTCCTTCCTTCCTTCCTTCCTTCCTTCCTCTTTCTCTCTCTCTCTCTCTCTCTCTCTTCCTCTCTTCCTCTCTTTTCTCATTCTTTCTTTCCTGCCGGTTGACCCCCTCCTTTAGTCTCGGGTCCGTTTGATCCCAAGGAAAGTATCGGATCTCTCCTGGGAGGAGAAACTGAAACTAATCAATTGCCTTCTATTTGAAGGTGAGTAGGAGCTGCTAATCACGGAGGAGAGCCTGGGCTGGCAGCCCCTAGCGCTTCGGGCGTGGCGAAGGCGGGCGGCTCTGCCCGACTCTGCCCGGCTCTGCCGGCGCTCCCGGCCCCAGGCAGCGGGGTCCGCGGGCGAGGAACCCCCTGCCCGGCCCGGCCCGTCGCGGCCCCGGCGCGGGAGGGCGGCAGAGCCACGGCTCTACAGGAAATTAAAAGCTGTCCTCCGTTTGAGCAAGGCGCAGCCGGTCCCTCCGGAGATGCCAGCCCTGCGCTGAGGGGTGGGTTTTATTCATTTTGTACGGTTTTCGCTGTTTTTCAGAAGGTCCTCTGGTATTTGAATGTAAAATCTATGTTGGATGCCCGATGGCCGCGGTTATTAGTGCGGCGGCACGCTGGCAGGTGGTGGGGCGGAAGGTGCTCCCTCTGCCAGCCCGCTGGCCAGCGGGGCAGGAATGACCACGGGAAATACCCTTGCTGGAGCCAGAGGCAGGCCGAGGGCTCTTGGACTCTTGCTAACACCTACCTACATTTCGTTCACAGACCATTTGGACGAGCTTTAGATATGCCTTGCTTATTTCTGCACTTCTATTTCTACCAGTGGATTTGATACATTAATTTTGAACCGCTGTAGAAGCTTTTATATTAGGTACCTCTATTAAATAATATACAAATTTTCACTGAATTTTGCCAGACATAAATTAATTCAGTCATTTTTTTTCTTTTTATGCAAACGTTTTCAAAGGCAAAAAGGCTGACATCAAGCATGTTAATTGTAAAATGACAATACAGGAGTCTTTAACATAGATAAATAGACTGAGGTGCTATCCATAATAGATTGCATCAATCTAAAAATCCCTACGGATTCTTAATCTAGATTTATTGCCTTTGAGTCCCAATCACATGATCTTGTAAAAACGTTTAAAGTTTTTTTAAATAAAGGAGCCCTATTATTTAAAGGAGTGAAGTCCTTTTTTCCCCCCTTCCTTTCTTATCCATTAGTGCTATAAATGACGGACTCAGGGTACTCAGCTGACATCATGATTTTCAGCAAATGCCAATTTGTATTGTATTTTTAAATGCAGTTTAGAAAACAAAGGGAAAATGGCTTTCCCATTTGTGTCAGATTTTGAAAAGGAGTAGAGCTTTTCTTTGTGTGTGAAAATGTACGGATTCTAGACATAGCCACAAACTCACACACACGCACACACACAGACACACACACACACTCCCTTCTGAGCCATAGAGCTATCAAACATGTTTAGCGACTGAGTGAGATGCTGTCTACAAAGGGGCTGTTGATGTAAGAGCCAAATTAGTGTTAATTTCAAACAGGCGGCTAATTCCTCCACGGAACCTCAGCACTTTCAAAGTGCTTTGCCATGCTTCATATTTAATTATTTGCGATGGAAAATATATCCATTTCCCTTAGAGAAAGATTAGCTAATTGATCAGGTTCTTTCTTTCTTTCTTTCTCTTCTTTCTTTCTTTCTTTCTTTCTTTCTTTCTTTCTTTCTTTCTTTCTTTCTTTCTTTCTTTCTTTCTTTCTTCTTTCTTTCTTTCTTTCTTTCTTTCTTTCTTTCTTTCTTTCTTTCTTTCTTTCTTTCTTTCTTTCTTTCTTTCTTTCTTTCTTTCTTTCTTTCTTTCTTTCTTTCTTTCTTTCTTTCTTTTCTTTCTTTCTTTCCCTCTCTCTCTTTCTTCTCTTTCTCTCTTTCTCTTTTGTTCTATCTTTCTCTCTCTTTCTCTCATGCTCTCTCTCTTTCTCTTTCCTTCTTTTTCTCTCTTTCTCGTCCTTCCTTCCTTCCTTCCTTCCTTCCTTCCTTCCTTCCTTCCTTCCTTCCTTCCTTCCTTCCTTCCCTTCCTTCCTTCCTTCCTTCCTTCCTTCCTTCTTTCCTTCCTTCCTTCCTCTCACTTTCTCTCTTTCTCCCTCTCTAAGCATCCTGGAACACCTTTCAACTTCAAGGGTTTTTACACCAATATAAACCAGATCCAGAACAGACTCCCTTCCCCCTTTCCTCCTGGTCCTCAGATCTGAACGTAAAGCATATATCATAGATCAGTTTTCATCCAGCGAATTTAGACATAGTTCCTCGACCTGTATTTTCAAAGAGATTCTGGGCTGGAGTCTGCAATATTTAATCCAGTCAGCTATTAAATGTCCTCCAGCTTGAATCAAGAATTTAAACAGGCATCTGTGCTGGGGGTAATGACAGTGAAAGCAGTTTGGGGTATAGTGTGTGTGGCAGAGAGGGGGGAAACAGACAGAAGGATAATGATTAAGTCTTTGATTTGGAAAATTCCTGAGTTTTAGGAGTTCTATCAGAGTATTGGTGGGGGAGAACATGAAAGAAACCCCTTTGCTCAAAGGCATGGCTTTACTGGGCAGAAACAGTACTAATAATACGTGACAGTGCCTGACACTCGCCTTTCTTCTGCCTGCCCAGCAGTAACATGATACCTGCTCCCCCAGGGATGGCCAGGCTCAGGGTGGGCAGCTAGTCCCTGCAGGGGGACCCAGCTCTGCTGGATGGGGTGCTCCGATGCAGGGAGGGCTTCCCGAGAGGGATCCCCAACATCTGTCCCCACCAGGTGGGCTTGCTGGAGGTCTGTGCCTGATGGGAGTGCTTCCCAAGCACCCCACCAGGAGGGTTTTCCTCCTCTTCCCCTCTCCAAGGCCTCTTCTCGAGACCTTGGGGATGGATGGGTTGGGGAACTTGACAGTATTTAAGACAGAAAAGTGTTTGTGTCTCTTTCTTTCTTTCTTTCTTTCTTTCTTTCTTTCTTTCTTTCTTTCTTCTTTCTTTCTTTCTTTCTTTCCTTTCTTTCTTTTCTTTCTTTCTTTCTTTCTTTCTTTCTTTCTTTCTTTCTTTCTTTCTTTCTTTCTTTCTTTCTTTCTTTCTTTCTTTCTTTCTTTCTTTCTTTCTTTTTCTCTCTTTCTCTCTTTCTCTCTTTCTCCTCTTTCTCTTCTTTCTCTCTTTCTCTTTCTCTGTCTTTCTCAACTATTGAGATGATGAATATTTGGAAGATGGGGTTAAGGATTGGGTGGTTTCCTAAAATCCTATAGGGCTTGGATCCATGGAAGAGAAGAGAAGAGAAGAGAAGAGAAGAGAAGAGAAGAGAAGAGAAGAGAGAGAGAAAGAGAAGAGAGAGAAGAGAAGAGAAGAGAAGAGAAGAGAAGAGAAGAGAAGAGAAGAGAAGAGAGAAGAGAAGAGGCTCTGCTTTTCACTTGATGAAGCACGTGTCAGATTCTGCAGTTCAGGCAATTAAAACTCGATTCTGATCAAAGGGCTTCATAAATCACCAGGAGAAGCGAACTGGGCAGAGACAGCTGTCCGTGTGAGCAAGCAGGGGGCAGCTTCTTATCCCCACCTTTCAGACACTGTCATCCTCTCACACTGCCTCCAAGGAGTCTCGCTGGGAGTGGATTTTTCCTGCTGTTTTATGGAGGCTTGTTTTATTTATGGAAGCATTCAGTAAGAAAAAAAATATATGGAAGGCGTTCATGACCATTGGTGACTATCCCAGGAGCAGAGGTGCCACAGTATTTTCTTTTCTGATTGAGAAAAAAAGCTAGATGCTGAGGAAATAGTGACAAAAATATTTCCCTTATCCTTAGGATGAATCATGAGATGTCTGATTATCTGTGCTAGGCTCAGCCCTGGACAGTCCTGAGTGCAGAGCAGAGAGC